>NW_022279965.1:0-300000 GCF_009193385.2 Nasonia vitripennis
TTGAGTACAACTACGCAAGGATTAGATCGATGCACCACGTTTATTCAGAGAATTTCACGTTTTATTATGAGTTGAGTCAATTTCAACTGGTTTCTTTGTTTACTGGTATCAAAACTATGATAACCGTACGGTAATCTAACGCAAACTCTAGCTGTTGAGTACAACTATGCAAGGATTAGATCGATGCACCACATAGATTTATGAGAAATTCACGTTTAATAATATAAATTGAGACAAAATCGGTGAGTTTCATTGTCACTAGTACGAAACCTATAATAAACCGTACGGCAATCTAACGCAACTCTAGCTGTGAGTACAAACTAGCAACGATTAGATCGATGCACCGCGTTTATTTCAGAGAATTTCACGTTTTTATTATGAGTTGAGTCAATTTCAAAGGTGTTGTTTGTTTACTGGTATCAAAACTATGGTAACCGTAAAGGTAATCTATCAAACTCTAGCCGTTGAGTACAAAACACGCAAGGATTAGAACGATGCACCGCGTTTATTCATGAGAATTTCACGTTTTATTATATAAATTTAAGTCAAAATCAGGTGGTTTCATTGTTCACTAGTACGAAACCTATAATAAACGTACGGTAATCTAACGCAACTCGAGCTGTTGAGTACAAACTATGCAAGGATAGAACGATCCCTGCGTAGATTATGAGAAATTCACGTTTTATTATGAATTGAGTCAATATCAAAGGTTTTCATTGTTTACTGGTATCAAAACTATGATAACCGTACGGTAATCTAACGCAACTCTAGCTGTTGAGTACAACTATGCAAGGATTAGATCGATGCACCACGTAAGATTATGAGAAATTCACGTTTTATTATGAATGAGTCAATTATCAATGGGTTCTTTGTTACTGGTATCAAACACTATGATAACCGTACGGCAATCTAACGCAACTCAAGCAGCTGAGTACAACTATGCAACGATTAGATCGATGCACCACATAGATTATGAGAATTCACGTTTTAATAATATAAATGAGACAAAATCGGTGAGTCATTGCTCACTAGTACGAAACCTATAATAAACGTACGGCAATCTAACGCAACTCTAGCTGTTGAGTACAACTATACAACGATTAGATCGATTGCACCGCGTTTATTCGAGAAATTGACGTTTTATTATGAGTTGCGTCAATTCAAAGGTGTTCTTTGTTTTACTGGTATCAACACTATAATAACCGTACGGCAATCTTAACGCAACTCTAGCTGTTGAGTACAAACTACGCAAGGATAGAACGATCCACTGGCGTAGATTATGAGAAATTCACGTTTTATTATGAATTGATTCGATATCAAAGGTTTCTTTGTTTACTGGTATCAAAACTATGATAACCGTAAGGTAATCTAACGCAACTCAAGCTGTTGAGTACAACTATGCAACGATAGATCGATGCCCCGCTTATTCAGAGAATTTCACGTTTTTATTATGAATTGAGTCAAAATCAGTTGGTTTTCATTGCTCACTAGTACGAAACCTATAATAAACGTACGGCATGCAAACACAACTCAATCTGTTGAGTACAACTATGCAACGATTAGATCGTTGCACCACATAGATTATGAGAAATTCACGTATTAATAATATAAATTGAGACAAAATCGGTGAGTTTCATTGCTCACTAGTACGAAACCAGTATGGCAATCTAACGCAACTCTAGCTGTTGAGTACAACTATGCAACGATTAGATCGATGCACCGCGTAGATTATGAGAAATTCACGTTTTATTATGAATTGAGTCAATATCAAAGGTTTTCATTGTTTACTGGTATCAAAACTATGATAACCGTACGGTAATCTAACGCAACTCTAGCTGTTGAGTACAACTATGCAAGGATTAGATCGATGCACCACGTAGATTATGATAAATTCACGTTTTATTATGAGTTGAGTCAATTTCAAAGGTGTTGTTTGTTTACTGGTATCAAAACTATGGTAACCGTAAGGTAATCTATCACAACTCTAGCCGTTGAGTACAACAACGCAAGGATTAGAACGATGCACCGCGTTTATTCAGAGAATTTCACGTTTTATTATAAATTAAGTCAAAATCAGGTGGTTTCATGGTTCACTAGTACGAAACCTATAATAAACGTACGGTAATCTAACGCAACTCGAGCTGTTGAGTACAACTATGCAAGGATAGAACGATCCACTGCGTAGATTATGAGAAATTCACGTTTTATTATGAATTGAGTCAATATCAAAGGTTTTCATTGTTTACTGGTATCAAAACTATGATAACCGTACGGTAATCTAACGCAACTCTAGCTGTTGAGTACAACTATGCAAGGATTAGATCGATGCACCACGTAGATTATGAGAAATTCACGTTTTATTATGAATTGAGTCAATATCAATGGTGTTCTTTGTTTACTGGTATCAACACTATGATAACCGTACGGCAATCTAACGCAACTCAAGCAGCTGAGTACAACTATGCAACGATTAGATCGATGCACCACATAGATTATGAGAATTCACGTTTTAATAATATAAATTGAGACAAAATCGGTGAGTTTCATTGCTCACTAGTACGAAACCTATAATAAACGTACGGCAATCTAACGCAACTCTAGCTGTTGAGTACAACTATACAACGATTAGATCGATGCACCGCGTTTATTCCGAGAAATTGACGTTTTATTATGAGTTGCGTCAATTTCAAAGGTGTTCTTTGTTTACTGGTATCAACACTATAATAACCGTACGGCAATCTAACGCAACTCTAGCTGTTGAGTACAACTACGCAAGGATAGAACGATCCACTGCGTAGATTATGAGAAATTCACGTTTTATTATGAATTGATTCGATATCAAAGGTCTTCTTTGTTTACTGGTATCAAAACTATGATAACCGTAAGGTAATCTAACGCAACTCAAGCTGTTGAGTACAACTATGCAACGATAAGATCGATGCCCCGCGTTTATTCAGAGAATTTCACGTTTTATTATGAATTGAGTCAAAATCAGTTGGTTTCATTGCTCACTAGTACGAAACCTATAATAAACGTACGGCATGCAAACACAACTCAATCTGTTGAGTACAACTATGCAACGATTAGATCGTTGCACCACATAGATTATGAGAAATTCACGTATTAATAATATAAATTGAGACAAAATCGGTGAGTTTCATTGCTCACTAGTACGAAACCACGTATGGCAATCTAACGCAACTCTAGCTGTTGAGTACAACTATGCAACGATTAGATCGATGCACCGCGTAGATTATGAGAAATTCACGTTTTATTATGAATTGAGTCAATATCAAAGGTTTTCATTGTTTACTGGTATCAAAACTATGATAACCGTACGGTAATCTAACGCAACTCTAGCTGTTGAGTACAACTATGCAAGGATTAGATCGATGCACCACGTAGATTATGATAAATTCACGTTTTATTATGAATTGAGTCAATATCAAAGGTTTTCATTGTTTACTGGTATCAAAACTATGATAACCGTACGGTAATCTAACGCAACTCTAGCTGTTGAGTACAACTATGCAAGGATTAGATCGATGCACCGCGTAGATTATGAGAAATTCACGTTTTATACTGAATTAAGTCAATATCAAAGGTGTTCTTTGTTTACTGGTATCAAAACTATGATAACCGTACGGTAATCTAACGCAACTCAAGCTTTTGAGTACAACTACGCAAGGATTAGATCGATGCACCGCGTTTATTCAGAGAATTTCACGTTTTATTATGAGTTGAGTCAATTTCAACGGTGTTCTTTGTTTACTGGTATCAAAACTATGATAACCGTACGGTAATCTAACGCAACTCTAGCTGTTGAGTACAAGTATGCAAGGATTAGATCGATGCACCACATAGATTATGAGAAATTCACGTTTTAATAATATAAATTGAGACAAAATCGGTGAGTTTCATTGCTCACTAGTACGAAACCTATAATAAACGTACGGCAATCTAACGCAACTCTAGCTGTTGAGTACAACTATGCAACGATTAGATCGATGCACCGCGTTTATTCAGAGAATTTCACGTTTTATTATGAGTTGAGTCAATTTCAAAGGTGTTGTTTGTTTACTGGTATCAAAACTATGGTAACCGTAAGGTAATCTATCACAACTCTAGCCGTTGAGTACAACAACGCAAGGATTAGAACGATGCACCGCGTTTATTCAGAGAATTTCACGTTTTATTATAAATTAAGTCAAAATCAATGGTGTTCTTTGTTTACTGGTATCAACACTATGATAACCGTACGGCAATCTAACGCAACTCAAGCAGCTGAGTACAACTATGCAACGATTAGATCGATGCACCACATAGATTATGAGAAATTCACGTTTTAATAATATAAATTGAGACAAAATCGGTGAGTTTCATTGCTCACTAGTACGAAACCTATAATAAACGTACGGCAATCTAACGCAACTCTAGCTGTTGAGTACAACTATACAACGATTAGATCGATGCACCGCGTTTATTCCGAGAAATTGACGTTTTATTATGAGTTGCGTCAATTTCAAAGGTGTTCTTTGTTTACTGGTATCAACACTATGATAACAGTACGGCAATCTAACGCATCTCAAGGTGCGTTACAGCACAACTATGCAACGATTAGATCGATGCACCACGTAGATTATGAGAATTTCACGTTTTATTATGAATTGAGTCAATATCAAAGGTGTTCTTTGTTTACTGGTATCAAAACTATGATAACCGTAAGGTAATCTAACTTAACTCAAGCTGTTGAGTACAACTATGCAACGAATAGATCGATGCATCACGTAGATTATGAGAAATTCACGTTTTATTATGAATTTATTATTAAACGTACGGTAATCTAATGCAACTCGAGCTGTTGAGTACAACTCTATACAAGGGTCGTATCGATCCACTGCGTAGATTATGAGAAATTCACGTTTTATTATGAATTGAGTCAATTTCAACGGTGTTCTTTGTTTACTGGTATCAACACCATGATAACCGTACGGCAATCTAACGCAACTCTAGCTGTTGAGTACAACTACGCAAGGATTAGATCGATGCACCGCGTTTATTCAGAGAATTTCACGTTTTATTATGAGTTGAGTCAATTTCAACGGTGTTCTTTGTTTACTGGTATCAACACCATGATAACCGTACGGCAATCTAACGCAACTCTAGCTGTTGAGTACAACTACGCAAGGATAGAACGATCCACTGCGTAGATTATGAGAAATTCACGTTTTATTATGAATTGATTCGATATCAAAGGTCTTCTTTGTTTACTGGTATCAAAACTATGATAACCGTAAGGTAATCTAACGCAACTCAAGCTGTTGAGTACAACTATGCAACGATAAGATCGATGCCCCGCGTTTATTCAGAGAATTTCACGTTTTATTATGAATTGAGTCAAAATCAGTTGGTTTCATTGCTCACTAGTACGAAACCTATAATAAACGTACGGCATGCAAACACAACTCAATCTGTTGAGTACAACTATGCAACGATTAGATCGTTGCACCACATAGATTATGAGAAATTCACGTATTAATAATATAAATTGAGACAAAATCGGTGAGTTTCATTGCTCACTAGTACGAAACCACGTATGGCAATCTAACGCAACTCTAGCTGTTGAGTACAACTATGCAACGATTAGATCGATGCACCGCGTAGATTATGAGAAATTCACGTTTTATTATGAATTGAGTCAATATCAAAGGTTTTCATTGTTTACTGGTATCAAAACTATGATAACCGTACGGTAATCTAACGCAACTCTAGCTGTTGAGTACAACTATGCAAGGATTAGATCGATGCACCACGTAGATTATGATAAATTCACGTTTTATTATGAATTGAGTCAATATCAAAGGTTTTCATTGTTTACTGGTATCAAAACTATGATAACCGTACGGTAATCTAACGCAACTCTAGCTGTTGAGTACAACTATGCAAGGATTAGATCGATGCACCGCGTAGATTATGAGAAATTCACGTTTTATACTGAATTAAGTCAATATCAAAGGTGTTCTTTGTTTACTGGTATCAAAACTATGATAACCGTACGGTAATCTAACGCAACTCAAGCTTTTGAGTACAACTACGCAAGGATTAGATCGATGCACCGCGTTTATTCAGAGAATTTCACGTTTTATTATGAGTTGAGTCAATTTCAACGGTGTTCTTTGTTTACTGGTATCAAAACTATGATAACCGTACGGTAATCTAACGCAACTCTAGCTGTTGAGTACAAGTATGCAAGGATTAGATCGATGCACCACATAGATTATGAGAAATTCACGTTTTAATAATATAAATTGAGACAAAATCGGTGAGTTTCATTGCTCACTAGTACGAAACCTATAATAAACGTACGGCAATCTAACGCAACTCTAGCTGTTGAGTACAACTATGCAACGATTAGATCGATGCACCGCGTTTATTCAGAGAATTTCACGTTTTATTATGAGTTGAGTCAATTTCAAAGGTGTTGTTTGTTTACTGGTATCAAAACTATGGTAACCGTAAGGTAATCTATCACAACTCTAGCCGTTGAGTACAACAACGCAAGGATTAGAACGATGCACCGCGTTTATTCAGAGAATTTCACGTTTTATTATAAATTAAGTCAAAATCAATGGTGTTCTTTGTTTACTGGTATCAACACTATGATAACCGTACGGCAATCTAACGCAACTCAAGCAGCTGAGTACAACTATGCAACGATTAGATCGATGCACCACATAGATTATGAGAAATTCACGTATTAATAATATAAATTGAGACAAAATCGGTGAGTTTCATTGCTCACTAGTACGAAACCACGTATGGCAATCTAACGCAACTCTAGCTGTTGAGTACAACTATGCAACGATTAGATAGATGCACCGCGTTTATTCAGAGAATTTCACGTTTTATTATAAGTTGAGTCAATTTCAAAGGTGTTCTTTGTTTACTGGTATCAAAACTATGGTAACCGTAAGGTAATCTAACACAACTCTAGCTGTTGAGTACAACTACGCAAGGATTAGATCGATGCACCGCGTAGATTATGAGAAATTCACGTTTTATTATGAATTGAGTCAATATCAAAGGTTTTCATTGTTTACTGGTATCAAAACTATGATAACCGTACGGTAATCTAACGCAACTCTAGCTGTTGAGTACAACTATGCAAGGATTAGATCGATGCACCGCGTAGATTATGAGAAATTCACGTTTTATACTGAATTAAGTCAATATCAAAGGTGTTCTTTGTTTATTGGTATCAAAACTATGATAACCGTACGGTAATCTAACGCAACTCAAGCTTTTGAGTACAACTACGCAAGGATTAGATCGATGCACCGCGTTTATTCAGAGAATTTCACGTTTTATTATGAGTTGAGTCAATTTCAACGGTGTTCTTTGTTTACTGGTATCAAAACTATGATAACCGTACGGTAATCTAACGCAACTCTAGCTGTTGAGTACAAGTATGCAAGGATTAGATCGATGCACCACATAGATTATGAGAAATTCACGTTTTAATAATATAAATTGAGACAAAATCGGTGAGTTTCATTGCTCACTAGTACGAAACCTATAATAAACGTACGGCAATCTAACGCAACTCTAGCTGTTGAGTACAACTATGCAACGATTAGATCGATGCACCGCGTTTATTCAGAGAATTTCACGTTTTATTATGAGTTGAGTCAATTTCAAAGGTGTTGTTTGTTTACTGGTATCAAAACTATGGTAACCGTAAGGTAATCTATCACAACTCTAGCCGTTGAGTACAACAACGCAAGGATTAGAACGATGCACCGCGTTTATTCAGAGAATTTCACGTTTATTATAATTAAGTCAAAATCAGGTGGTTTCATGGTTCACTAGTACGAAACCTATAATAAACGTACGGTAATCTAACGCAACTCGAGCTGTTGAGTACAACTATGCAAGGATAGAACGATCCACTGCGTAGATTATGAGAAATTCACGTTTTATTATGAATTGAGTCAATATCAAAGGTTTTCATTGTTTACTGGTATCAAAACTATGATAACCGTACGGTAATCTAACGCAACTCTAGCTGTTGAGTACAACTATGCAAGGATTAGATCGATGCACCACGTAGATTATGAGAAATTCACGTTTTATTATGAATTGAGTCAATATCAATGGTGTTCTTTGTTTACTGGTATCAACACTATGATAACCGTACGCAATCTAACGCAACTCAAGCAGCTGAGTACAACTATGCAACGATTAGATCGATGCACCACATAGATTATGAGAAATTCACGTTTTAATAATATAAATTGAGACAAAATCGGTGAGTTTCATTGCTCACTAGTACGAAACCTATAATAAACGTACGGCAATCTAACGCAACTCTAGCTGTTGAGTACAACTATACAACGATTAGATCGATGCACCGCGTTTATTCCGAGAAATTGACGTTTTATTATGAGTTGCGTCAATTTCAAAGGTGTTCTTTGTTTACTGGTATCAACACTATAATAACCGTACGGCAATCTAACGCAACTCTAGCTGTTGAGTACAACTACGCAAGGATAGAACGATCCACTGCGTAGATTATGAGAAATTCACGTTTTATTATGAATTGATTCGATATCAAAGGTCTTCTTGTTTACTGGTATCAAACTATGATAACCGTAAGGTAATCTAACGCAACTCAAGCTGTTGAGTACAATATGCAACGATAAGATCGATGCCCCGCGTTTATTCAGAGAATTTCACGTTTTATTATGAATTGAGTCAAAATCAGTTGGTTTCATTGCTCACTAGTACGAAACCTATAATAAACGTACGGCATGCAAACACAACTCAATCTGTTGAGTACAACTATGCAACGATTAGATCGTTGCACCACATAGATTATGAGAATTCACTATTAATAATATAATTGAGACAAAATCGGTGAGTTTCATTGCTCATATACGAAACCACGTATGGCAATCTAACGCAACTCTAGCTGTTGAGTACAACTATGCAACGATTAGTCGATGCACGCGTATTATGAGAATTCACGTTTATTATGAATTGAGTCAATATCAAAGGTTTTCATTGTTTACTGGTATCAAAACTATTGATAACCTACCGGTAATCTAACGCAACTCTAGCTGTTGAGTACAACTATGCAAGGATTAGATCGATGCACCACGTAGATTATGATAAATTCACGTTTTATTATGAATTGAGTCAATATCAAAGGTTTTCATTGTTTACTGGTATCAAAACTATGATAACCGTACGGTTAATCTAACGCAACTCTAGCTGTTGAGTACAACTATGCAAGGATTAGATCGATGCACCGCGCGTAGATTATGAGAAATTCACGTTTTATACTGAATAGTCAATATCAAAGGTGTTCTTTGTTTACTGGTATCAAAACTATGATAACCGTACGGTAATCTAACGCAACTCAAGCTTTTGAGTACAACTACGCAAGGATTAGATCGATGCACCGCGTTTATTCAGAGAAATTTCACGTTTTATTATTGAATTGAGTCAATTTCAACGGTGTTCTTGTTTACTGTATCAAAACTATGATAACCGTACGGTAATCTAACGCAACTCTAGCTGTTGAGTACAAACTATGCAAGGATTAGATCGATGCACCACATTAGATTATGAGAAATTCACGTTTTATAATATAAATTGAGACAAAAATCGGTGAGTTTCATTGCTCACTAGTACGAAACCTATAATAAACGTACGGCAATCTAACGCAACTCTAGCTGTTGAGTACAACTATGCAACGGATTAGATCGATGCACCGCGTATTCAGAGAATTTCACGTTTATTATGAGCTTGAGTCAATTTCAAAGGTGTTGTTTGTTTACTGGTATCAAAACTATGATAACCGTAAGGTAATCTATCACAACTCTAGCCGTTGAGTACAACAACGCAAGGATTAGAACGATGCACCGCGTTTATTCAGAGAAATTCACGTTTTATTATAAATTAAGTCAAAATCAATGGTGTTCTTGTTTACTGGTATCAACACTATGATAACCGTACGGCAATCTAACGCAACTCAAGCAGCTGAGTACAACTATGCAACGATTAGATCGATGCACCACATAGGATTATGAGAAATTCACGTTTTAATAATATAAATGAGACAAAATCGGTGAGTTTTCATTGCTCACTAGTACGAAACCTATAATAAACGTACGGCAATCTAACGCAACTCTAGCTGTTGAGTACAACTATGCAAGGATTAGATCGATGCACCACGTAGATTATGAGAAATTCACGTTTTATTATGAATTGAGTCAATATCAATGGTGTTCTTTGTTTACTGGTATCAACACTATGATAACCGTACGGCAATCTAACGCAACTCAAGCAGCTGAGTACAACTATGCAACGATTAGATCGATGCAACACATAGATTATGAGAAATTCACGTTTTAATAATATAAATTGAGACAAAATCGGTGAGTTTCATTGCTCACTAGTACGAAACCTATAATAAACGTACGGCAATCTAACGCAACTCTAGCTGTTGAGTACAACTATGCAACGATTAGATCGATGCACCGCGTTTATTCCGAGAAATTGACGTTTTATTATGAGTTGCGTCAATTTCAAAGGTGTTCTTTGTTTACTGGTATCAACACTATGATAACAGTACGGCAATCTAACGCATCTCAAGGTGCGTTACAGCACAACTATGCAACGATTAGATCGATGCACCACGTAGATTATGAGAATTTCACGTTTTATTATGAATTGAGTCAATATCAAAGGTGTTCTTTGTTTACTGGTATCAAAACTATGATAACCGTACGGTAATCTAACGCAACTCAAGCTGTTGAGTACAACTACGCAAGGATTAGATCGATGCACCGCGTTTATTCAGAGAATTTCACGTTTTATTATGAATTGAGTCAAAATCAGTTGGTTTCATTGCTCACTAGTACGAAACCTATAATAAACGTACGGCATTCAAACACAACTCAATCTGTTGAGTACAACTATGCAACGATTAGATCGATGCACCGCGTAGATTATGAGAAATTCACGTTTTATACTGAATTGAGTCAATATCAAAGGTGTTCTTTGTTTACTGGTATCAAAACTATGATAACCGTACGGTAATCTAACGCAACTCTAGCTGTTGAGTACAACTATGCAAGGATTAGATCGATGCACCACGTAGATTATGAGAAATTCACGTTTTATTATGAATTGAGTCAATATCAAAGGTTTTCATTGTTTACTGGTATCAAAACTATGATAACCGTACGGTAATCTAACGCAACTCTAGCTGTTGAGTACAACTACGCAAGGATTAGATCGATGCACCGCGTTTATTCAGAGAATTTCACGTTTTATTATGAGTTGAGTCAATTTCAACGGTGTTCTTTGTTTACTGGTATCAACACCATGATAACCGTACGGCAATCTAACGCAACTCTAGCTGTTGAGTACAACTACGCAAGGATAGAACGATCCACTGCGTAGATTATGAGAAATTCACGTTTTTATGAATTGATTCGATATCAAAGGTCTTCTTTGTTTACTGGTATCAAAACTATGATAACCGTAAGGTAATCTAACGCAACTCAAGCTGTTGAGTACAACTACGCAAGGATTAGATCGATGCACCGCGTTTATTCAGAGAATTTCACGTTTTATTATGAATTGAGTCAAAATCAGTTGGTTTCATTGCTCACTAGTACGAAACCTATAATAAACGTACGGCATTCAAACACAACTCAATCTGTTGAGTACAACTATGCAACGATTAGATCGATGCACCGCGTAGATTATGAGAAATTCACGTTTTATACTGAATTGAGTCAATATCAAAGGTGTTCTTTGTTTACTGGTATCAAAACTATGATAACCGTACGGTAATCTAACGCAACTCTAGCTGTTGAGTACAACTATGCAAGGATTAGATCGATGCACCGCGTAGATTATGAGAAATTCACGTTTTATACTGAATTGAGTCAATATCAAAGGTGTTCTTTGTTTACTGGTATCAAAACTATGATAACCGTACGGTAATCTAACGCAACTCAAGCTGTTGAGTACAACTACGCAAGGATTAGATCGATGCACCGCGTTTATTCAGAGAATTTCACGTTTTATTATGAGTTGAGTCAATTTCAACGGTGTTCTTTGTTTACTGGTATCAACACCATGATAACCGTACGGCAATCTAACGCAACTCTAGCTGTTGAGTACAACTACGCAAGGATAGAACGATCCACTGCGTAGATTATGAGAAATTCACGTTTTATTATGAATTGATTCGATATCAAAGGTCTTCTTTGTTTACTGGTATCAAAACTATGATAACCGTAAGGTAATCTAACGCAACTCAAGCTGTTGAGTACAACTATGCAACGATAAGATCGATGCCCCGCGTTTATTCAGAGAATTTCACGTTTTATTATGAATTGAGTCAAAATCAGTTGGTTTCATTGCTCACTAGTACGAAACCTATAATAAACGTACGGCATTCAAACACAACTCAATCTGTTGAGTACAACTATGCAACGATTAGATCGTTGCACCACATAGATTATGAGAAATTCACGTATTAATAATATAAATTGAGACAAAATCGGTGAGTTTCATTGCTCACTAGTACGAAACCACGTATGGCAATCTAACGCAACTCTAGCTGTTGAGTACAACTATGCAACGATTAGATAGATGCACCGCGTTTATTCAGAGAATTTCACGTTTTATTATAAGTTGAGTCAATTTCAAAGGTGTTCTTTGTTTACTGGTATCAAAACTATGGTAACCGTAAGGTAATCTAACACAACTCTAGCTGTTGAGTACAACTACGCAAGGATTAGATCGATGCACCGCGTAGATTATGAGAAATTCACGTTTTATTATGAATTGAGTCAATATCAAAGGTTTTCATTGTTTACTGGTATCAAAACTATGATAACCGTACGGTAATCTAACGCAACTCTAGCTGTTGAGTACAACTATGCAAGGATTAGATCGATGCACCACGTAGATTATGATAAATTCACGTTTTATTATGAATTGAGTCAATATCAAAGGTTTTCATTGTTTACTGGTATCAAAACTATGATAACCGTACGGTAATCTAACGCAACTCTAGCTGTTGAGTACAACTATGCAAGGATTAGATCGATGCACCGCGTAGATTATGAGAAATTCACGTTTTATACTGAATTAAGTCAATATCAAAGGTGTTCTTTGTTTATTGGTATCAAAACTATGATAACCGTACGGTAATCTAACGCAACTCAAGCTTTTGAGTACAACTACGCAAGGATTAGATCGATGCACCGCGTTTATTCAGAGAATTTCACGTTTTATTATGAGTTGAGTCAATTTCAACGGTGTTCTTTGTTTACTGGTATCAAAACTATGATAACCGTACGGTAATCTAACGCAACTCTAGCTGTTGAGTACAAGTATGCAAGGATTAGATCGATGCACCACATAGATTATGAGAAATTCACGTTTTAATAATATAAATTGAGACAAAATCGGTGAGTTTCATTGCTCACTAGTACGAAACCTATAATAAACGTACGGCAATCTAACGCAACTCTAGCTGTTGAGTACAACTATGCAACGATTAGATCGATGCACCGCGTTTATTCAGAGAATTTCACGTTTTATTATGAGTTGAGTCAATTTCAAAGGTGTTGTTTGTTTACTGGTATCAAAACTATGGTAACCGTAAGGTAATCTATCACAACTCTAGCCGTTGAGTACAACAACGCAAGGATTAGAACGATGCACCGCGTTTATTCAGAGAATTTCACGTTTTATTATAAATTAAGTCAAAATCAGGTGGTTTCATGGTTCACTAGTACGAAACCTATAATAAACGTACGGTAATCTAACGCAACTCGAGCTGTTGAGTACAACTATGCAAGGATAGAACGATCCACTGCGTAGATTATGAGAAATTCACGTTTTATTATGAATTGAGTCAATATCAAAGGTTTTCATTGTTTACTGGTATCAAAACTATGATAACCGTACGGTAATCTAACGCAACTCTAGCTGTTGAGTACAACTATGCAAGGATTAGATCGATGCACCACGTAGATTATGAGAAATTCACGTTTTATTATGAATTGAGTCAATATCAATGGTGTTCTTTGTTTACTGGTATCAACACTATGATAACCGTACGGCAATCTAACGCAACTCAAGCAGCTGAGTACAACTATGCAACGATTAGATCGATGCACCACATAGATTATGAGAAATTCACGTTTTAATAATATAAATTGAGACAAAATCGGTGAGTTTCATTGCTCACTAGTACGAAACCTATAATAAACGTACGGCAATCTAACGCAACTCTAGCTGTTGAGTACAACTATACAACGATTAGATCGATGCACCGCGTTTATTCCGAGAAATTGACGTTTTATTATGAGTTGCGTCAATTTCAAAGGTGTTCTTTGTTTACTGGTATCAACACTATAATAACCGTACGGCAATCTAACGCAACTCTAGCTGTTGAGTACAACTACGCAAGGATAGAACGATCCACTGCGTAGATTATGAGAAATTCACGTTTTATTATGAATTGATTCGATATCAAAGGTCTTCTTTGTTTACTGGTATCAAAACTATGATAACCGTAAGGTAATCTAACGCAACTCAAGCTGTTGAGTACAACTATGCAACGATAAGATCGATGCCCCGCGTTTATTCAGAGAATTTCACGTTTTATTATGAATTGAGTCAAAATCAGTTGGTTTCATTGCTCACTAGTACGAAACCTATAATAAACGTACGGCATGCAAACACAACTCAATCTGTTGAGTACAACTATGCAACGATTAGATCGTTGCACCACATAGATTATGAGAAATTCACGTATTAATAATATAAATTGAGACAAAATCGGTGAGTTTCATTGCTCACTAGTACGAAACCACGTATGGCAATCTAACGCAACTCTAGCTGTTGAGTACAACTATGCAACGATTAGATCGATGCACCGCGTAGATTATGAGAAATTCACGTTTTATTATGAATTGAGTCAATATCAAAGGTTTTCATTGTTTACTGGTATCAAAACTATGATAACCGTACGGTAATCTAACGCAACTCTAGCTGTTGAGTACAACTATGCAAGGATTAGATCGATGCACCACGTAGATTATGATAAATTCACGTTTTATTATGATTGAGTCAATTCAAAGGTTTTTTGTTTACTGGTATCAAAACTATGATAACCGTACGGTAATCTAACCAACTCTAGCGTTGAGTACAACAACGCAAGGATTAGATCGATGCACCGCGTTTATTCAGAGAATTCACGTTTTATTATAATTAAGTCAAATCAGGTGTTTCTTGTTACTGTACAAACTATATAACCGTACGGTAATCTAACGCAACTCAGCTGTTGAGTACAACTATGCAAGGATAGAACGATCCACTGCGTAGATTATGAGAAATTCACGTTTTATTATGAATTGAGTCAATATCAAAGGTTTTCATTGTTTACTGGTATCAAAACTATGATAACCGTACGGTAATCTAACGCAACTCTAGCTGTTGAGTACAACTATGCAAGGATTAGATCGATGCACCACGTAGATTATGAGAAATTCACGTTTTATTATGAATTGAGTCAATATCAATGGTGTTCTTTGTTTACTGGTATCAACACTATGATAACCGTACGGCAATCTAACGCAACTCAAGCAGCTGAGTACAACTATGCAACGATTAGATCGATGCACCACATAGATTATGAGAAATTCACGTTTTAATAATATAAATTGAGACAAAATCGGTGAGTTTCATTGCTCACTAGTACGAAACCTATAATAAACGTACGGCAATCTAACGCAACTCTAGCTGTTGAGTACAACTATACAACGATTAGATCGATGCACCGCGTTTATTCCGAGAAATTGACGTTTTATTATGAGTTGCGTCAATTTCAAAGGTGTTCTTTGTTTACTGGTATCAACACTATAATAACCGTACGGCAATCTAACGCAACTCTAGCTGTTGAGTACAACTACGCAAGGATAGAACGATCCACTGCGTAGATTATGAGAAATTCACGTTTTATTATGAATTGATTCGATATCAAAGGTCTTCTTTGTTTACTGGTATCAAAACTATGATAACCGTAAGGTAATCTAACGCAACTCAAGCTGTTGAGTACAACTATGCAACGATAAGATCGATGCCCCGCGTTTATTCAGAGAATTTCACGTTTTATTATGAATTGAGTCAAAATCAGTTGGTTTCATTGCTCACTAGTACGAAACCTATAATAAACGTACGGCATGCAAACACAACTCAATCTGTTGAGTACAACTATGCAACGATTAGATCGTTGCACCACATAGATTATGAGAAATTCACGTATTAATAATATAAATTGAGACAAAATCGGTGAGTTTCATTGCTCACTAGTACGAAACCACGTATGGCAATCTAACGCAACTCTAGCTGTTGAGTACAACTATGCAACGATTAGATCGATGCACCGCGTAGATTATGAGAAATTCACGTTTTATTATGAATTGAGTCAATATCAAAGGTTTTCATTGTTTACTGGTATCAAAACTATGATAACCGTACGGTAATCTAACGCAACTCTAGCTGTTGAGTACAACTATGCAAGGATTAGATCGATGCACCACGTAGATTATGATAAATTCACGTTTTATTATGAATTGAGTCAATATCAAAGGTTTTCATTGTTTACTGGTATCAAAACTATGATAACCGTACGGTAATCTAACGCAACTCTAGCTGTTGAGTACAACTATGCAAGGATTAGATCGATGCACCGCGTAGATTATGAGAAATTCACGTTTTATACTGAATTAAGTCAATATCAAAGGTGTTCTTTGTTTACTGGTATCAAAACTATGATAACCGTACGGTAATCTAACGCAACTCAAGCTTTTGAGTACAACTACGCAAGGATTAGATCGATGCACCGCGTTTATTCAGAGAATTTCACGTTTTATTATGAGTTGAGTCAATTTCAACGGTGTTCTTTGTTTACTGGTATCAAAACTATGATAACCGTACGGTAATCTAACGCAACTCTAGCTGTTGAGTACAAGTATGCAAGGATTAGATCGATGCACCACATAGATTATGAGAAATTCACGTTTTAATAATATAAATTGAGACAAAATCGGTGAGTTTCATTGCTCACTAGTACGAAACCTATAATAAACGTACGGCAATCTAACGCAACTCTAGCTGTTGAGTACAACTATGCAACGATTAGATCGATGCACCGCGTTTATTCAGAGAATTTCACGTTTTATTATGAGTTGAGTCAATTTCAAAGGTGTTGTTTGTTTACTGGTATCAAAACTATGGTAACCGTAAGGTAATCTATCACAACTCTAGCCGTTGAGTACAACAACGCAAGGATTAGAACGATGCACCGCGTTTATTCAGAGAATTTCACGTTTTATTATAAATTAAGTCAAAATCAATGGTGTTCTTTGTTTACTGGTATCAACACTATGATAACCGTACGGCAATCTAACGCAACTCAAGCAGCTGAGTACAACTATGCAACGATTAGATCGATGCACCACATAGATTATGAGAAATTCACGTTTTAATAATATAAATTGAGACAAAATCGGTGAGTTTCATTGCTCACTAGTACGAAACCTATAATAAACGTACGGCAATCTAACGCAACTCTAGCTGTTGAGTACAACTATACAACGATTAGATCGATGCACCGCGTTTATTCCGAGAAATTGACGTTTTATTATGAGTTGCGTCAATTTCAAAGGTGTTCTTTGTTTACTGGTATCAACACTATGATAACAGTACGGCAATCTAACGCATCTCAAGGTGCGTTACAGCACAACTATGCAACGATTAGATCGATGCACCACGTAGATTATGAGAATTTCACGTTTTATTATGAATTGAGTCAATATCAAAGGTGTTCTTTGTTTACTGGTATCAAAACTATGATAACCGTAAGGTAATCTAACTTAACTCAAGCTGTTGAGTACAACTATGCAACGAATAGATCGATGCATCACGTAGATTATGAGAAATTCACGTTTTATTATGAATTTATTATTAAACGTACGGTAATCTAATGCAACTCGAGCTGTTGAGTACAACTCTATACAAGGGTCGTATCGATCCACTGCGTAGATTATGAGAAATTCACGTTTTATTATGAATTGAGTCAATTTCAACGGTGTTCTTTGTTTACTGGTATCAACACCATGATAACCGTACGGCAATCTAACGCAACTCTAGCTGTTGAGTACAACTACGCAAGGATTAGATCGATGCACCGCGTTTATTCAGAGAATTTCACGTTTTATTATGAGTTGAGTCAATTTCAACGGTGTTCTTTGTTTACTGGTATCAACACCATGATAACCGTACGGCAATCTAACGCAACTCTAGCTGTTGAGTACAACTACGCAAGGATAGAACGATCCACTGCGTAGATTATGAGAAATTCACGTTTTATTATGAATTGATTCGATATCAAAGGTCTTCTTTGTTTACTGGTATCAAAACTATGATAACCGTAAGGTAATCTAACGCAACTCAAGCTGTTGAGTACAACTATGCAACGATAAGATCGATGCCCCGCGTTTATTCAGAGAATTTCACGTTTTATTATGAATTGAGTCAAAATCAGTTGGTTTCATTGCTCACTAGTACGAAACCTATAATAAACGTACGGCATGCAAACACAACTCAATCTGTTGAGTACAACTATGCAACGATTAGATCGTTGCACCACATAGATTATGAGAAATTCACGTATTAATAATATAAATTGAGACAAAATCGGTGAGTTTCATTGCTCACTAGTACGAAACCACGTATGGCAATCTAACGCAACTCTAGCTGTTGAGTACAACTATGCAACGATTAGATCGATGCACCGCGTAGATTATGAGAAATTCACGTTTTATTATGAATTGAGTCAATATCAAAGGTTTTCATTGTTTACTGGTATCAAAACTATGATAACCGTACGGTAATCTAACGCAACTCTAGCTGTTGAGTACAACTATGCAAGGATTAGATCGATGCACCACGTAGATTATGATAAATTCACGTTTTATTATGAATTGAGTCAATATCAAAGGTTTTCATTGTTTACTGGTATCAAAACTATGATAACCGTACGGTAATCTAACGCAACTCTAGCTGTTGAGTACAACTATGCAAGGATTAGATCGATGCACCGCGTAGATTATGAGAAATTCACGTTTTATACTGAATTAAGTCAATATCAAAGGTGTTCTTTGTTTACTGGTATCAAAACTATGATAACCGTACGGTAATCTAACGCAACTCAAGCTTTTGAGTACAACTACGCAAGGATTAGATCGATGCACCGCGTTTATTCAGAGAATTTCACGTTTTATTATGAGTTGAGTCAATTTCAACGGTGTTCTTTGTTTACTGGTATCAAAACTATGATAACCGTACGGTAATCTAACGCAACTCTAGCTGTTGAGTACAAGTATGCAAGGATTAGATCGATGCACCACATAGATTATGAGAAATTCACGTTTTAATAATATAAATTGAGACAAAATCGGTGAGTTTCATTGCTCACTAGTACGAAACCTATAATAAACGTACGGCAATCTAACGCAACTCTAGCTGTTGAGTACAACTATGCAACGATTAGATCGATGCACCGCGTTTATTCAGAGAATTTCACGTTTTATTATGAGTTGAGTCAATTTCAAAGGTGTTGTTTGTTTACTGGTATCAAAACTATGGTAACCGTAAGGTAATCTATCACAACTCTAGCCGTTGAGTACAACAACGCAAGGATTAGAACGATGCACCGCGTTTATTCAGAGAATTTCACGTTTTATTATAAATTAAGTCAAAATCAATGGTGTTCTTTGTTTACTGGTATCAACACTATGATAACCGTACGGCAATCTAACGCAACTCAAGCAGCTGAGTACAACTATGCAACGATTAGATCGATGCACCACATAGATTATGAGAAATTCACGTATTAATAATATAAATTGAGACAAAATCGGTGAGTTTCATTGCTCACTAGTACGAAACCACGTATGGCAATCTAACGCAACTCTAGCTGTTGAGTACAACTATGCAACGATTAGATAGATGCACCGCGTTTATTCAGAGAATTTCACGTTTTATTATAAGTTGAGTCAATTTCAAAGGTGTTCTTTGTTTACTGGTATCAAAACTATGGTAACCGTAAGGTAATCTAACACAACTCTAGCTGTTGAGTACAACTACGCAAGGATTAGATCGATGCACCGCGTAGATTATGAGAAATTCACGTTTTATTATGAATTGAGTCAATATCAAAGGTTTTCATTGTTTACTGGTATCAAAACTATGATAACCGTACGGTAATCTAACGCAACTCTAGCTGTTGAGTACAACTATGCAAGGATTAGATCGATGCACCGCGTAGATTATGAGAAATTCACGTTTTATACTGAATTAAGTCAATATCAAAGGTGTTCTTTGTTTATTGGTATCAAAACTATGATAACCGTACGGTAATCTAACGCAACTCAAGCTTTTGAGTACAACTACGCAAGGATTAGATCGATGCACCGCGTTTATTCAGAGAATTTCACGTTTTATTATGAGTTGAGTCAATTTCAACGGTGTTCTTTGTTTACTGGTATCAAAACTATGATAACCGTACGGTAATCTAACGCAACTCTAGCTGTTGAGTACAAGTATGCAAGGATTAGATCGATGCACCACATAGATTATGAGAAATTCACGTTTTAATAATATAAATTGAGACAAAATCGGTGAGTTTCATTGCTCACTAGTACGAAACCTATAATAAACGTACGGCAATCTAACGCAACTCTAGCTGTTGAGTACAACTATGCAACGATTAGATCGATGCACCGCGTTTATTCAGAGAATTTCACGTTTTATTATGAGTTGAGTCAATTTCAAAGGTGTTGTTTGTTTACTGGTATCAAAACTATGGTAACCGTAAGGTAATCTATCACAACTCTAGCCGTTGAGTACAACAACGCAAGGATTAGAACGATGCACCGCGTTTATTCAGAGAATTTCACGTTTTATTATAAATTAAGTCAAAATCAGGTGGTTTCATGGTTCACTAGTACGAAACCTATAATAAACGTACGGTAATCTAACGCAACTCGAGCTGTTGAGTACAACTATGCAAGGATAGAACGATCCACTGCGTAGATTATGAGAAATTCACGTTTTATTATGAATTGAGTCAATATCAAAGGTTTTCATTGTTTACTGGTATCAAAACTATGATAACCGTACGGTAATCTAACGCAACTCTAGCTGTTGAGTACAACTATGCAAGGATTAGATCGATGCACCACGTAGATTATGAGAAATTCACGTTTTATTATGAATTGAGTCAATATCAATGGTGTTCTTTGTTTACTGGTATCAACACTATGATAACCGTACGGCAATCTAACGCAACTCAAGCAGCTGAGTACAACTATGCAACGATTAGATCGATGCACCACATAGATTATGAGAAATTCACGTTTTAATAATATAAATTGAGACAAAATCGGTGAGTTTCATTGCTCACTAGTACGAAACCTATAATAAACGTACGGCAATCTAACGCAACTCTAGCTGTTGAGTACAACTATACAACGATTAGATCGATGCACCGCGTTTATTCCGAGAAATTGACGTTTTATTATGAGTTGCGTCAATTTCAAAGGTGTTCTTTGTTTACTGGTATCAACACTATAATAACCGTACGGCAATCTAACGCAACTCTAGCTGTTGAGTACAACTACGCAAGGATAGAACGATCCACTGCGTAGATTATGAGAAATTCACGTTTTATTATGAATTGATTCGATATCAAAGGTCTTCTTTGTTTACTGGTATCAAAACTATGATAACCGTAAGGTAATCTAACGCAACTCAAGCTGTTGAGTACAACTATGCAACGATAAGATCGATGCCCCGCGTTTATTCAGAGAATTTCACGTTTTATTATGAATTGAGTCAAAATCAGTTGGTTTCATTGCTCACTAGTACGAAACCTATAATAAACGTACGGCATGCAAACACAACTCAATCTGTTGAGTACAACTATGCAACGATTAGATCGTTGCACCACATAGATTATGAGAAATTCACGTATTAATAATATAAATTGAGACAAAATCGGTGAGTTTCATTGCTCACTAGTACGAAACCACGTATGGCAATCTAACGCAACTCTAGCTGTTGAGTACAACTATGCAACGATTAGATCGATGCACCGCGTAGATTATGAGAAATTCACGTTTTATTATGAATTGAGTCAATATCAAAGGTTTTCATTGTTTACTGGTATCAAAACTATGATAACCGTACGGTAATCTAACGCAACTCTAGCTGTTGAGTACAACTATGCAAGGATTAGATCGATGCACCACGTAGATTATGATAAATTCACGTTTTATTATGAATTGAGTCAATATCAAAGGTTTTCATTGTTTACTGGTATCAAAACTATGATAACCGTACGGTAATCTAACGCAACTCTAGCTGTTGAGTACAACTATGCAAGGATTAGATCGATGCACCGCGTAGATTATGAGAAATTCACGTTTTATACTGAATTAAGTCAATATCAAAGGTGTTCTTTGTTTACTGGTATCAAAACTATGATAACCGTACGGTAATCTAACGCAACTCAAGCTTTTGAGTACAACTACGCAAGGATTAGATCGATGCACCGCGTTTATTCAGAGAATTTCACGTTTTATTATGAGTTGAGTCAATTTCAACGGTGTTCTTTGTTTACTGGTATCAAAACTATGATAACCGTACGGTAATCTAACGCAACTCTAGCTGTTGAGTACAAGTATGCAAGGATTAGATCGATGCACCACATAGATTATGAGAAATTCACGTTTTAATAATATAAATTGAGACAAAATCGGTGAGTTTCATTGCTCACTAGTACGAAACCTATAATAAACGTACGGCAATCTAACGCAACTCTAGCTGTTGAGTACAACTATGCAACGATTAGATCGATGCACCGCGTTTATTCAGAGAATTTCACGTTTTATTATGAGTTGAGTCAATTTCAAAGGTGTTGTTTGTTTACTGGTATCAAAACTATGGTAACCGTAAGGTAATCTATCACAACTCTAGCCGTTGAGTACAACAACGCAAGGATTAGAACGATGCACCGCGTTTATTCAGAGAATTTCACGTTTTATTATAAATTAAGTCAAAATCAATGGTGTTCTTTGTTTACTGGTATCAACACTATGATAACCGTACGGCAATCTAACGCAACTCAAGCAGCTGAGTACAACTATGCAACGATTAGATCGATGCACCACATAGATTATGAGAAATTCACGTTTTAATAATATAAATTGAGACAAAATCGGTGAGTTTCATTGCTCACTAGTACGAAACCTATAATAAACGTACGGCAATCTAACGCAACTCTAGCTGTTGAGTACAACTATACAACGATTAGATCGATGCACCGCGTTTATTCCGAGAAATTGACGTTTTATTATGAGTTGCGTCAATTTCAAAGGTGTTCTTTGTTTACTGGTATCAACACTATGATAACAGTACGGCAATCTAACGCATCTCAAGGTGCGTTACAGCACAACTATGCAACGATTAGATCGATGCACCACGTAGATTATGAGAATTTCACGTTTATTATGAATTGAGTCAATATCAAAGGTGTTCTTTGTTTACTGGTATCAAAACTATGATAACCGTAAGGTAATCTAACTTAACTCAAGCTGTTGAGTACAACTATGCAACGAATAGATCGATGCATCACGTAGATTATGAGAAATTCACGTTTTATTATGAATTTATTATTAAACGTACGGTAATCTAATGCAACTCGAGCTGTTGAGTACAACTCTATACAAGGGTCGTATCGATCCACTGCGTAGATTATGAGAAATTCACGTTTTATTATGAATTGAGTCAATTTCAACGGTGTTCTTTGTTTACTGGTATCAACACCATGATAACCGTACGGCAATCTAACGCAACTCTAGCTGTTGAGTACAACTACGCAAGGATTAGATCGATGCACCGCGTTTATTCAGAGAATTTCACGTTTTATTATGAGTTGAGTCAATTTCAACGGTGTTCTTGTTTACTGTTATCAACACCATGATAACCGTACGGCAATCTAACGCAACTCTAGCTGTTGAGTACAACTACGCAAGGATAGAACGATCCACTGCGTAGATTATGAGAAATTCACGTTTTATTATGAATTGATTCGATATCAAAGGTCTTCTTTGTTTACTGGTATCAAAACTATGATAACCGTAAGGTAATCTAACGCAACTCAAGCTGTTGAGTACAACTATGCAACGAATAGATCGATGCCCCGCGTTTATTCAGAGAATTTCACGTTTTATTATGAATTGAGTCAAAATCAGTTGGTTTCATTGCTCACTAGTACGAAACCTATAATAAACGTACGGCATGCAAACACAACTCAATCTGTTGAGTACAACTATGCAACGATTAGATCGTTGCACCGCATAGATTATGAGAAATTCACGTATTAATAATATAAATTGAGACAAATCGGTGAGTTTCATTGCTCACTAGTACGAAACCACGTATGGCAATCTAACGCAACTCTAGCTGTTGAGTACAACTATGCAACGATTAGATCGATGCACCGCGTAGATTATGAGAAATTCACGTTTTATTATGAATTGAGTCAATATCAAAGGTTTTCATTGTTTACTGGTATCAAAACTATGATAACCGTACGGTAATCTAACGCAACTCTAGCTGTTGAGTACAACTATGCAAGGATTAGATCGATGCACCACGTAGATTATGATAAATTCACGTTTTATTATGAATTGAGTCAATATCAAAGGTTTTCATTGTTTACTGGTATCAAAACTATGATAACCGTACGGTAATCTAACGCAACTCTAGCTGTTGAGTACAACTATGCAAGGATTAGATCGATGCACCGCGTAGATTATGAGAAATTCACGTTTTATACTGAATTAAGTCAATATCAAAGGTGTTCTTGTTTACTGGTATCAAAACTATGATAACCGTACGGTAATCTAACGCAACTCAAGCTTTTGAGTACAACTACGCAAGGATTAGATCGATGCACCGCGTTTATTCAGAGAATTTCACGTTTTATTATGAGTTGAGTCAATTTCAACGGTGTTCTTTGTTTACTGGTATCAAAAACTATGATAACCGTACGGTAATCTAACGCAACTCTAGCTGTTGAGTACAAGTATGCAAGGATTAGATCGATGCACCACATAGATTATGAGAATTCACGTTTTAATAATATAAATTGAGACAAAACGGTGAGTTTCATTGCTCACTAGTACGAACCTATAATAACGTACGGCAATCTAACGCAACTCTAGCTGTTGAGTACAACTATGCAACGATTAGATCGATGCACCGCGTTTATTCAGAGAATTTCACGTTTTATTATGAGTTGAGTCAATTTCAAAGGTGTTGTTTTGTTTACTGGTATCAAAACTATGGTAACCGTACGGTAATCTAACGCAACTCTAGCCGTTGAGTACAACTACGCAAGGATTAGATCGATGCACCGCGTTTATTCAGAGAATTTCACGTTTTATTATAAATTAAGTCAAATCAAATGGTGTTCTTTGTTTACTGGTATCAAACTATGATAACCGTACGGCAATCTAACGCAACTCAAGCAGTTGAGTACAACTATGCAACGATTAGATCGATGCACCACATAGATTATGAGAAATTCACGTTTTAATAATATAAATTGAGACAAAATCGGTGAGTTTCATTGCTCACTAGTACGAAACCTATAATAAACGTACGGCAATCTAACGCAACTCTAGCTGTTGCGTACAACTATGCACGATTAGATCGATGCACCGCGTTTATTCAGAGAATTTCACGTTTTATTATGAGTTGAGTCAATTTCAAAGGTGTTCTTTGTTTACTGGTATCAAAACTATGATAACCGTACGGTAATCTAACGCAACTCAAGCTGCGTTGAGTACAACTATGCAACGATTAGATCGATGCACCACGTAGATTATGAGAATTTCACGTTTTATTATGAATTGAGTCAATATCAAAGGTGTTCTTTGTTTACTGGTATCAAACTATGATAACCGTACGGTAATCTAACGCAACTCAAGCTGTTGAGTACAACTATGCAACGATTAGATCGATGCACCACGTAGATTATGAGAAATTCACGTTTTATTATGAATTTATTATTAAAACGTACGGTAATCTAACGCAACTCGAGCTGTTGAGTACAACTCTATCAAGGGTTAGTATCGATCCACTGCGTAGATTATGAGAAATTCACGTTTTATTATGAATTGAGTCAATTTCAAAGGTGTTCTTTGTTTACTGGTATCAACACTATGATAACCGTACGGCAATCTAACGCAACTCTAGCTGTTGAGTACAACTATGCAAGGATTAGATCGATGCACCGCGTTTATTCAGAGAATTTCACGTTTTTTATTATGAGTTGAGTCAATTTCAACGGTGTTTTTGTTTACTGGTATCAAACCATGATAACCGTACGGCAATCTAACGCAACTCTAGCTGTTGAGTACAACTATATGCAACGATTAGATCGATGCACCGCGTAGATTATGAGAAATTCACGTTTTATTATGAATTGAGTCAATATCAAAGGTTTTCATTGTTTACTGGTATCAAAACTATGATAACCGTACGTAATCTAACGCAACTCTAGCTGTTGAGTACAACTATGCAAGGATTAGATCGATGCACCACGTAGATTATGATAAATTCACGTTTTATTATGAATGAGTCAATATCAAAGGTTTTCATTGTTTACTGGTATCAAAACTATGATAACCGTACGGTAATCTAACGCAACTCTAGCTGTTGAGTACAACTATGCAAGGATTAGATCGATGCACCGCGTAGATTATGAGAAATTCACGTTTTATACTGAATTAAGTCAATATCAAAGGTGTTCTTTGTTTACTGGTATCAAAACTATGATAACCGTACGGTAATCTAACGCAACTCAAGCTTTTGAGTACAACTACGCAAGGATTAGATCGATGCACCGCGTTTATTCAGAGAATTTCACGTTTTATTATGAGTTGAGTCAATTTCAACGGTGTTCTTTGTTTACTGGTATCAAAACTATGATAACCGTACGGTAATCTAACGCAACTCTAGCTGTGAGTACAAGTATGCAAGGATTAGATCGATGCACCACATAGATTATGAGAAATTCACGTTTTAATAATATAATTGAGACAAAATCGGTGAGTTTCATTGCTCACTAGTACGAAACCTATAATAACGTACGGCAATCTAACGCAACTCTAGCTGTTGAGTACAACTATGCAACGATTAGATCGATGCACCGCGTTTATTCAGAGAATTTCACGTTTTATTATGAGTTGAGTCAATTTCAAAGGTGTTTTTGTTTACTGGTATCAAAACTATGGTAACCGTAAGGTAATCTATCACAACTCTAGCCGTTGAGTACAACAACGCAAGGATTAGAACGATGCACCGCGTTATTCAGAGAATTCACGTTTTATTATAAATTAAGTCAAAATCAATGGTGTTCTTTGTTTACTGGTATCAACACTATGATAACCGTACGGCAATCTAACGCAACTCAAGCAGCTGAGTACAACTATGCAACGATTAGATCGATGCACCACATAGATTATGAGAAATTCACGTTTTAATAATATAAATTGAGACAAAATCGGTGAGTTTCATTGCTCACTAGTACGAACCTATAATAAACGTACGGCAATCTAACGCAACTCTAGCTGTTGAGTACAACTATACAACGATTAGATCGATGCACCGCGTTTATTCCGAGAAATTGACGTTTTATTATGAGTTGCGTCAATTTCAAAGGTGTTCTTTGTTTACTGGTATCAACACTATGATAACAGTACGGCAATCTAACGCATCTCAAGGTGCGTTACAGCACAACTATGCAACGATTAGATCGATGCACCACGTAGATTATGAGAATTCACGTTTTATTATGAATTGAGTCAATATCAAAGGTGTTCTTTGTTTACTGGTATCAAAACTATGATAACCGTAAGGTAATCTAACTTAACTCAAGCTGTTGAGTACAACTATGCAACGAATAGATCGATGCATCACGTAGATTATGAGAAATTCACGTTTTATTATGAATTTATTATTAAACGTACGGTAATCTAATGCAACTCGAGCTGTTGAGTACAACTCTATACAAGGTCGTATCGATCCACTGCGTAGATTATGAGAAATTCACGTTTTATTATGAATTGAGTCAATTTCAACGGTGTTCTTTGTTTACTGGTATCAACACCATGATAACCGTACGGCAATCTAACGCAACTCTAGCTGTTGAGTACAACTACGCAAGGATTAGATCGATGCACCGCGTTTATTCAGAGAATTTCACGTTTTATTATGAGTTGAGTCAATTTCAACGGTGTTCTTTGTTTACTGTATCAACACCATGATAACCGTACGGCAATCTAACGCAACTCTAGCTGTTGAGTACAACTACGCAAGGATAGAACGATCCACTGCGTAGATTATGAGAAATTCACGTTTTATTATGAATTGATTCGATATCAAAGGTCTTCTTTGTTTACTGGTATCAAAACTATGATAACCGTAAGTAATCTAACGCAACTCAAGCTGTTGAGTACAACTATGCAACGATAAGATCGATGCCCGCGTTATTCAGAGAATTTCACGTTTTATTATGAATTGAGTCAAAATCAGTTGGTTTCATTGCTCACTAGTACGAAACCTATAATAAACGTACGGCATGCAAACACAACTCAATCTGTTGAGTACAACTATGCAACGATTAGATCGTTGCACCGCATAGATTATGAGAAATTCACGTATTAATAATATAAATTGAGACAAAATCGGTGAGTTTCATTGCTCACTAGTACGAAACCACGTATGGCAATCTAACGCAACTCTAGCTGTTGAGTACAACTATGCAACGATTAGATCGATGCACCGCGTAGATTATGAGAAATTCACGTTTTATTATGAATTGAGTCAATATCAAAGGTTTCATTGTTTACTGGTATCAAAACTATGATAACCGTACGGTAATCTAACGCAACTCTAGCTGTTGAGTACAACTATGCAAGGATTAGATCGATGCACCACGTAGATTATGAAAATTCACGTTTTATTATGAATTGAGTCAATATCAAAGGTTTTCATTGTTTACTGGTATCAAAACTATGATAACCGTACGGTAATCTAACGCAACTCTAGCTGTTGAGTACAACTATGCAAGGATTAGATCGATGCACCGCGTAGATTATGAGAAATTCACGTTTTATACTGAATTAAGTCAATATCAAAGGTGTTCTTTGTTTACTGGTATCAAAACTATGATAACCGTACGGTAATCTAACGCAACTCAAGCTTTTGAGTACAACTACGCAAGGATTAGATCGATGCACCGCGTTATTCAGAGAATTTCACGTTTTATTATGAGTTGAGTCAATTTCAACGGTGTTCTTTGTTTACTGGTATCAAAACTATGATAACCGTACGGTAATCTAACGCAACTCTAGCTGTTGAGTACAAGTATGCAAGGATTAGATCGATGCACCACATAGATTATGAGAAATTCACGTTTTAATAATATAAATTGAGACAAAATCGGTGAGTTTCATTGCTCACTAGTACGAAACCTATAATAAACGTACGGCAATCTAACGCAACTCTAGCTGTTGAGTACAACTATGCAACGATTAGATCGATGCACCGCGTTTATTCAGAGAATTCACGTTTTATTATGAGTTGAGTCAATTTCAAAGGTGTTGTTTGTTTACTGGTATCAAAACTATGGTAACCGTAAGGTAATCTATCACAACTCTAGCCGTTGAGTACAACAACGCAAGGATTAGAACGATGCACCGCGTTTATTCAGAGAATTTCACGTTTTATTATAAATTAAGTCAAAATCAATGGTGTTCTTTGTTTACTGGTATCAACACTATGATAACCGTACGGCAATCTAACGCAACTCAAGCAGCTGAGTACAACTATGCAACGATTAGATCGATGCACCACATAGATTATGAGAAATTCACGTTTTAATAATATAAATTGAGACAAAATCGGTGAGTTTCATTGCTCACTAGTACGAAACCTATAATAAACGTACGGCAATCTAACGCAACTCTAGCTGTTGAGTACAACTATACAACGATTAGATCGATGCACCGCGTTTATTCCGAGAAATTGACGTTTTATTATGAGTTGCGTCAATTTCAAAGGTGTTCTTTGTTTACTGGTATCAACACTATGATAACAGTACGGCAATCTAACGCATCTCAAGGTGCGTTACAGCACAACTATGCAACGATTAGATCGATGCACCACGTAGATTATGAGAATTTCACGTTTTATTATGAATTGAGTCAATATCAAAGGTGTTCTTTGTTTACTGGTATCAAAACTATGATAACCGTAAGGTAATCTAACTTAACTCAAGCTGTTGAGTACAACTATGCAACGAATAGATCGATGCATCACGTAGATTATGAGAAATTCACGTTTTATTATGAATTTATTATTAAACGTACGGTAATCTAATGCAACTCGAGCTGTTGAGTACAACTCTATACAAGGGTCGTATCGATCCACTGCGTAGATTATGAGAAATTCACGTTTTATTATGAATTGAGTCAATTTCAACGGTGTTCTTTGTTTACTGGTATCAACACCATGATAACCGTACGGCAATCTAACGCAACTCTAGCTGTTGAGTACAACTACGCAAGGATTAGATCGATGCACCGCGTTTATTCAGAGAATTTCACGTTTTATTATGAGTTGAGTCAATTTCAACGGTGTTCTTTGTTTACTGGTATCAACACCATGATAACCGTACGGCAATCTAACGCAACTCTAGCTGTTGAGTACAACTACGCAAGGATAGAACGATCCACTGCGTAGATTATGAGAAATTCACGTTTTATTATGAATTGATTCGATATCAAAGGTCTTCTTTGTTTACTGGTATCAAAACTATGATAACCGTAAGGTAATCTAACGCAACTCAAGCTGTTGAGTACAACTATGCAACGATAAGATCGATGCCCCGCGTTTATTCAGAGAATTTCACGTTTTATTATGAATTGAGTCAAAATCAGTTGGTTTCATTGCTCACTAGTACGAAACCTATAATAAACGTACGGCATGCAAACACAACTCAATCTGTTGAGTACAACTATGCAACGATTAGATCGTTGCACCACATAGATTATGAGAAATTCACGTATTAATAATATAAATTGAGACAAAATCGGTGAGTTTCATTGCTCACTAGTACGAAACCACGTATGGCAATCTAACGCAACTCTAGCTGTTGAGTACAACTATGCAACGATTAGATCGATGCACCGCGTAGATTATGAGAAATTCACGTTTTATTATGAATTGAGTCAATATCAAAGGTTTTCATTGTTTACTGGTATCAAAACTATGATAACCGTACGGTAATCTAACGCAACTCTAGCTGTTGAGTACAAGTATGCAAGGATTAGATCGATGCACCACATAGATTATGAGAAATTCACGTTTTAATAATATAAATTGAGACAAAATCGGTGAGTTTCATTGCTCACTAGTACGAAACCTATAATAAAGTACGGCAATCTAACGCAACTCTAGCTGTTGAGTACAACTATGCAAGGATTAGATCGATGCACCGCGTAGATTATGAGAAATTCACGTTTTATTATGAATTGAGTCAAAATCAAAGGTTTTCATTGTTTACTGTATCAAAACTATGAATAACCGTACGGTAATCTAACGCAACTCTAGCTGTTGAGTACAACTATGCAAGGATTAGATCGATGCACCGCGTAGATTATGAGAAATTCACGTTTTATTATGAATTGAGTCAATTTCAAAGGTGTTCTTTGTTTACTGGTATCAAAACTATGATAACCGTACGGTAATCTAACGCAACTCTAGCTGTTGAGTACAACAACGCAAGGATTAGATCGATGCACCGCGTTTATTCAGAGAATTTCACGTTTTATTATAAATTGAGTCAAAATCAGGTGGTTTCATTGTTCACTAGTACGAAACCTATAATAAACGTACGGTAATCTAACGCAACTCGAGCTGTTGAGTACAACTATGCAAGGATTAGATCGATGCCACCGCGTTTATTCGAGAAATTCACGTTTTTATATGAATTGAGTCAATATCAAAGGTGTTCATTGTTTACTGGTATCAAAACTATGATAAACGTACGGTAATCTAACGCAACTCTAGCTGTTGAGTACAACTATGCAAGGATTAGATCGATGCACCGCGTAGATTATGAGAATTCACGTTTTATTATGAATTGAGTCAATATCAAAGGTGTTCTTTGTTTACTTGGTATGCGAATCAACTTTAATGAGTAATACCGTACGGCACAATCGTAACGCAACTCAAGCAGTCTGAGTACAACTATGCAACGATTAGATCGATGCACCACGTAGATTATGAGAAATTCACGTTTTATATATGAATTGAGTCAAAATCGGTGGTTTCTTGTTTACTGGTACAAACTATATAACCGTACGGCAATCTAACGCAACTCTAGCTGTTGAGTACAACTATGCAACGATTAGATCGATGCACCGCGTTTATTCGAGAAATTTCACGTTTTATTATGAGTTGCGTCAATTCAAGGTGTTCTTTGTTTACTGGTATAACACAAATAACGTACGCAATCTAACGCAACTCAGCTGTTGAGTACAACTATGCAGATATAACGATCCACTGCTAGATTATGAGAAATCACGTTTTATTATGAATTGATCATATCAAAGGTTTCTTTGTTTACTGGTATCAAAACTATGATAACCGTAACGGTAATCTAACGCAACTCAGCTGTTGAGTACAACTATGCAACGATAGATCGATGCCACCGCGTTATTCAGAGAATTTCACGTTTTATTATGAATTGAGTCAAAATCAGTTGGTTTCATTGTTCACTAGTACGAAAACTATAATAACGTACGGCAATCAACACAACTCATCTGTGAGTACAACTATGCAAGATTAGATCGATGCACCGCATAGATTATGAGAAATTCACGTTTTATATAAATTGAGACAAATCGGTGGTTTTTGTACTAGTACGAAACCATGATAACGTAGGCAATCTAACGCAACTCTAGCTGTTGAGTACAACTATGCAACGATTAGATCGATGCACCGCGTAGATTATGAGAAATTCACGTTTTATTATGAATTGAGTCAATATCAAAGGTTTCATTGTTTACTGGTATCAAACTATGATAACCGTACGGTAATCTAACGCAACTCTAGCTGTTGAGTACAACTATGCAAGGATTAGATCGATGCACCACGTAGATTATGAGAAATTCACGTTTTATTATGAATTGAGTCAATATCAAAGGTTTCATTGTTTACTGGTATCAAAACTATGATAACCGTACGGTAATCTAACGCAACTCTAGCTGTTGAGTACAACTATGCAAGGATTAGATCGATGCACGCGTAGATTATGAGAAATTCACGTTTTATATGATTAGTCAATATCAAAGGTGTTCTTTGTTTACTGGTATCAAAACTATGATAACCGTACGGTAATCTAACGCAACTCAAGCTGTTGAGTACAACTACGCAAGGATTAGATCGATGCACCGCGTTATTCAGAGAATTCACGTTTTATTATGATTGAGTCAATTCAAGGTGTTCTTTGTTTACTGGTATCAAAACTATGATAACCGTACGGTAATCTAACGCAACTCTAGCTGTTGAGTACAACTATGCAAGGATTAGATCGATGCACCCATAGATTATGAGAAATTCACGTTTTAATAATATAAATTGAGACAAAATCGGTGAGTTTCATTGCTCACTAGTATCGAAACCTATAATAAACGTACGGCAATCTAACGCAACTCTAGCTGTTGAGTACAACTATGCAACGATTAGATCGATGCACCGCGTTTATTCAGAGAATTTCACGTTTTATTATGAGTTGAGTCAATTTCAAAGGTGTTCTTTGTTTACTGGTATCAAAACTATGATAACCGTAGGTAATCTAACCAACTCTAGCGTTGAGTACAACTACGCAAGGATTAGATCGATGCACCGCGTTTATTCAGAGAATTTCACGTTTTATTATGAATTGAGTCAATATCAATGGTGTTCTTTGTTTACTGGTATCAACACTATGATACCGTACGGCAATCTAACGCAACTCAAGCGTTGAGTACAACTATGCAACGATTAGATCGATGCACCCATAGATTATGAGAAATTCACGTTTTATAATATAAATTGAGACAAAATCGGTGATTCATTGCTCACTAGTACAAACCTATAATAAACGTACGGCAATCTAACGCAACTCTAGCTGTTGAGTACAACTATGCAAGATTAGATCGATGCACCGCGTTTATTCAGAGAAATTCACGTTTTATTATGATTGAGTCAATTTCAAAGGTGTTCTTTGTTTACTGGTATCAACACTATGATAACCGTACGGTAATCTAACGCAACTCAAGCTGGTTGAGTACAACTATGCAACGATTAGATCGATGCACCACGTAGATTATGAGAATTTCACGTTTTATTATGAATTGAGTCAATATCAAAGGTGTTCTTTGTTTACTGGTATCAAAACTATGATAACCGTAAGGTAATCTAACCAACTCAAGCTGTTGAGTACAACTATGCAACGATAGATCGATGCACACGTAGATTATGAGAAATTCACGTTTTATTATGAATTTATTATTAAACGTACGGTAATCTAAGCAACTCGAGCTGTTGAGTACAACTATCAAGGTGATCGATCCACGCGTAGATTATGAGAAATTCACGTTTTATTATGAATTGAGTCAATATCAAAGGTGTTCTTTGTTTACTGGTATCAAACTATGATAACCGTACGGTAATCTAACGCAACTCTAGCTGTTGAGTACAACTACGCAAGATTAGATCGATGCACCGCGTTTATTCAGAGAATTTCACGTTTTATTATGAGTTGAGTCAATTTCAACGGTGTTCTTTGTTTACTGGTATCAAACCTATGATAACCGTACGGCAATCTAACGCAACTCTAGCTGTTGAGTACAACTACGCAAGGATTAGATCGATGCACGCGTATTATGAGAAATTCACGTTTTATTATGAATTGAGTCATATCAAAGGTTTCTTTGTTTACTGGTATCAAAACTATGATAACCGTAAGGTAATCTAACGCAACTCAAGCTGTTGAGTACAACTATGCAAGGATAGATCGATGCACCGCGTTTATTCAGAGAATTTCACGTTTTATTATGAATTGAGTCAAAATCAGTGGTTCATTGTTCACTAGTACAAACCTATAATAACGTACGGCAATCTAACCAACTCAAGCTGTTGAGTACAACTATGCAACGATTAGATCGATGCACCACGTAGATTATGAGAAATTCACGTTTTAATATAATTGAGCAAAATCGGTGTTCATTGTCACTAGTACAAACCTAAAACGTACGGCAATCTAACGCAACTCTAGCTGTTGAGTACAACTATGCAACGATTAGATCGATGCACGCGTAGATTATGAGAAATTCACGTTTTATTATGAATTGAGTCAATATCAAAGGTGTTCTTGTTTACTGGTATCAAAACTATGATAACCGTACGGTAATCTAACGCAACTCTAGCTGTTGAGTACAACTATGCAAGGATTAGATCGATGCACCACGTAGATTATGAGAAATTCACGTTTTATTATGAATTGAGTCAATATCAAGGTTTCATTGTTTACTGGTATCAAACTATGATAACGTACGGTAATCTAACGCAACTCAGCTGTTGAGTACAACTATGCAAGATTAGATCGATGCACCGCGTAGATTATGAGAAATTCACGTTTTATATGAATTGAGTCAATATCAAAGGTGTTCTTTGTTTACTGGTATCAAAACTATGATAACCGTACGGTAATCTAACGCAACTCAAGCTGTTGAGTACAACTACGCAAGGATAGATCGATGCACCGCGTTTATCAGAAATTTCACGTTTTATTATGAGTTGAGTCAATTTCAACGGTGTTCTTTGTTTACTGGTATCAACACTATGATAACCGTACGGCAATCTAACGCAACTCTAGCTGTTGAGTACAACTATGCAAGATTAGATCGATGCACCCATAGATTATGAGAAATTCACGTTTTATAATATAAATTGAGACAAAATCGGTGGTTCATTGCTCACTAGTACGAAACCTATAATAAACGTACGGCAATCTAACGCAACTCTAGTTGTTGAGTACAACTATGCAACGATAAGATCGATGCACCGCGTTTATTCAGAGAATTCACGTTTTATTATGAGTTGAGTCAATTTCAAAGGTGTTCTTTGTTTACTGGTATCAAAACTATGATAACCGTAAGGTAATCTAACGCAACTCAAGCTGTTGAGTACAACTACGCAAGGATTAGATCGATGCACCGCGTAGATTAGAGAATTCACGTTTTATTATGAATTGAGTCAATATCAAAGGTGTTCTTTGTTTACTGGTATCAAACTATGATAACCGTACGGCAATCTAACGCAACTCAAGCAGTTGAGTACAACTATGCAACGATTAGATCGATGCACCACATAGATTATGAGAAATTCACGTTTTAATATAAATTGAGACAAAATCGGTGAGTTTCATTGCTCACTAGTACGAAACCACGTACTGCAATCTAACGCAACTCTAGCTGTTGAGTACAACTATGCAACGATTAGATGATGCACCGCGTTTATTCAGAGAATTTCACGTTTTATTATGAAGTTGAGTCAATTTCAAAGGTGTTCTTTGTTTACTGGTATCAAAACTATGATAACCGTAAGGTAATCTAACGCAACTCTAGCTGTTGAGTACAACTAGCAAGGATTAGATCGATGCACCGCGTAGATTATGAGAAATTCACGTTTATTATGAATTGAGTCAATATCAAAGGTTTTCATTGTTTACTGGTATCAAAACTATGATAACCGTACGGTAATCTAACGCAACTCTAGCTGTTGAGTACAACTATGCAAGGATTAGATCGATGCACCGCGTAGATTATGAGAAATTCACGTTTTATATGAATTAAGTCAATATCAAAGGTGTTCTTTGTTTACTGGTATCAAAACTATGATAACCGTACGGTAATCTAACGCAACTCAAGCTGTTGAGTACAACTACGCAAGGATTAGATCGATGCACCGCGTTTATCAGAGAATTTCACGTTTTATTATGAGTTGAGTCAATTTCAACGGTGTTCTTTGTTTACTGGTATCAAAACTATGATAACCGTACGGTAATCTAACGCAACTCTAGCTGTTGAGTACAACTATGCAAGGATTAGATCGATGCACCACATAGATTATGAGAAATTCACGTTTTATATATAAATTGAGACAAATCGGTGGTTTCATTGCTCACTAGTACGAAACCTATAATAAACGTACGGCAATCTAACGCAACTCTAGCTGTTGAGTACAACTATGCAACGATTAGATCGATGCACCGCGTTTATTCAGAGAATTTCACGTTTTATTATGAGTTGAGTCAATTTCAAAGGTGTTTTTGTTTACTGGTATCAAAACTATGGTAACCGTAAGGTAATCTATCACAACTCTAGCCGTGAGTACAACAACGCAAGGATTAGAACGATGCACCGCGTTTATTCAGAGAATTCACGTTTTATTATAAATTAAGTCAAAATCAGGTGGTTTCATGTTCACTAGTACGAAACTATAATAACGTACGGTAATCTAACGCAACTCGAGCTGTTGAGTACAACTATGCAAGATAGAACGATCCACTGCGTAGATTATGAGAAATTCACGTTTTATTATGAATTGAGTCAATATCAAAGGTTTCATTGTTTACTGGTATCAAAACTATGATAACCGTACGGTAATCTAACGCAACTCTAGCTGTTGAGTACAACTATGCAAGGATTAGATCGATGCACCACGTAGATTATGAGAATTCACGTTTTATTATGAATTGAGTCAATATCAATGGTGTTCTTTGTTTACTGGTATCAACACTATGATAACCGTACGGCAATCTAACGCAACTCAAGCAGCTGAGTACAACTATGCAACGATTAGATCGATGCACCACATAGATTATGAGAAATTCACGTTTTAATAATATAAATTGAGACAAAATCGGTGAGTTTCATTGCTCACTAGTACGAAACCTATAATAAACGTACGGCAATCTAACGCAACTCTAGCTGTTGAGTACAACTATACAACGATTAGATCGATGCACCGCGTTTATTCCGAGAAATTGACGTTTTATTATGAGTTGGTCAATTTCAAAGGTGTTCTTTGTTTACTGGTATCAACACTATAATAACCGTACGGCAATCTAACGCAACTCTAGCTGTTGAGTACAACTACGCAAGGATAGAACGATCCACTGCGTAGATTATGAGAAATTCACGTTTTATTATGAATTGATTCGATATCAAAGGTCTTCTTTGTTTACTGGTATCAAAACTATGATAACCGTAGGTAATCTAACGCAACTCAAGCTGTTGAGTACAACTATGCAACGATAAGATCGATGCCCCGCGTTTATTCAGAGAATTTCACGTTTTATTATGAATTGAGTCAAAATCAGTTGGTTTCATTGCTCACTAGTACGAAACCTATAATAAACGTACGGCATCAAACACAACTCAATCTGTTGAGTACAACTATGCAACGATTAGATCGATGCACCACATAGATTATGAGAAATTCACGTATTTATATAATTGAGACAAAATCGGTGTTTCATTGCTCACTAGTACAAACCAAACGTACGGCAATCTAACGCAACTCTAGCTGTTGAGTACAACTATGCAACGATTAGATCGATGCACCGCGTAGATTATGAGAAATTCACGTTTTATTATGAATTGAGTCAATATCAAAGGTTTTCATTGTTTACTGGTATCAAAACTATGATAACCGTACGGTAATCTAACGCAACTCTAGCTGTTGAGTACAACTATGCAAGGATTAGATCGATGCACCCGTAGATTATGAGAAATTCACGTTTTATTATGAATTGAGTCAATATCAAAGGTTTCTTGTTTACTGGTATCAAAACTATGATAACCGTACGGTAATCTAACGCAACTCTAGCTGTTGAGTACAACTATGCAAGGATTAGATCGATGCACCGCGTAGATTATGAGAAATTCACGTTTTATATGAATTGAGTCAATATCAAAGGTGTTCTTTGTTTACTGGTATCAAAACTATGATAACCGTACGGTAATCTAACGCAACTCAAGCTGTTGAGTACAACTACGCAAGGATTAGATCGATGCACCGCGTTTATTCAGAGAATTTCACGTTTTATTATGAGTTGAGTCAATTTCAAGGTGTTCTTTGTTTACTGGTATCAAAACTATGATAACCGTACGGTAATCTAACGCAACTCTAGCTGTTGAGTACAACTATGCAAGGATTAGATCGATGCACCACGTAGATTATGAGAAATTCACGTTTTAATTATAATTGAGACAAAATCGGTGGTTTCATTGTCACTAGTACAAAACTATAATAAACGTACGGAATCTAACGCAACTCAGCTGTTGAGTACAACTATGCAACGATTAGATCGATGCACCGCGTTTATTAGAAATTCACGTTTTATTATGATTGAGTCAATTCAAGGTGTTTTGTTTACTGGTATCAAAACTATGTAACCGTAGGTAATCTAACCAACTCTAGCGTTGAGTACAACTACGCAAGGATTAGAACGATGCACGCGTTTATTATGAGAATTCACGTTTTATTATAATTAGTCAAAATCAATGGTGTTCTTTGTTTACTGGTATCAAAACTATGATAACCGTACGGAATCTAACGCAACTCAAGCAGTTGAGTACAACTATGCAACGATTAGATCGATGCACCACATAGATTATGAGAAATTCACGTTTTAATAATATAAATTAAGTCAAAATCAGGTGGTTTCATTGCTCACTAGTACGAAACTATAATAAACGTACGGCAATCTAACGCAACTCTAGCTGTTGAGTACAACTATACAACGATTAGATCGATGCACCGCGTTTATTCGAGAAATTGACGTTTTATTATGAGTTGCGTCAATTTCAAAGGTGTTCTTTGTTTACTGGTATCAACACTATGATAACGTACGGCAATCTAACGCATCTCAAGGTGCGTTACAGCACAACTATGCAACGATTAGATCGATGCACCACGTAGATTATGAGAATTTCACGTTTTATTATGAATTGAGTCAATATCAAAGGTGTTCTTTGTTTACTGGTATCAAAACTATGATAACCGTAAGGTAATCTAACTAACTCAAGCTGTTGAGTACAACTATGCAACGATTAGATCGATGCATCACGTAGATTATGAGAAATTCACGTTTTATTATGAATTTATTATTAAACGTACGGTAATCTAATGCAACTCGAGCTGTTGAGTACAACTCTATACAAGGTCGTATCGATCCACTGCGTAGATTATGAGAAATTCACGTTTTATTATGAATTGAGTCAATTCAACGGTGTTCTTTGTTTACTGGTATCAACACATGATAACCGTACGGCAATCTAACGCAACTCTAGCTGTTGAGTACAACTACGCAAGGATTAGATCGATGCACCGCGTTTATTCAGAGAATTTCACGTTTTATTATGAGTTGAGTCAATTTCAACGGTGTTCTTTGTTTACTGGTATCAACACTATGATAACCGTACGGCAATCTAACGCAACTCTAGCTGTTGAGTACAACTACGCAAGGATAGAACGATCCACTGCGTAGATTATGAGAAATTCACGTTTTATTATGAATTGAGTCAATATCAACGGTTTCTTTGTTTACTGGTATCAAAACTATGATAACCGTAGGTAATCTAACGCAACTCAAGCTGTTGAGTACAACTATGCAACGATAAGATCGATGCCACCGCGTTATTATGAGAATTTCACGTTTTATTATGAATTGAGTCAAAATCAGTTGGTTTCATTGTTCACTAGTACGAAACCTATAATAAACGTACGGCAATCTAACACAACTCAAGCTGTTGAGTACAACTATGCAACGATTAGATCGTTGCACCACATAGATTATGAGAAATTCACGTTTAATATATAAATTGAGACAAAATCGGTGAGTTTCATTGCTCACTAGTACGAAACCACGTAGGCAATCTAACGCAACTCTAGCTGTTGAGTACAACTATGCAACGATTAGATCGATGCACCGCGTAGATTATGAGAAATTCACGTTTTATTATGAATTGAGTCAATATCAAAGGTTTTCTTGTTTACTGGTATCAAAACTATGATAACCGTACGGTAATCTAACGCAACTCTAGCTGTTGAGTACAACTATGCAAGGATTAGATCGATGCACCACGTAGATTATGAGAATTCACGTTTTATTATGAATTGAGTCAATATCAAAGGTTTCTTGTTTACTGGTATCAAAACTATGATAACCGTACGGTAATCTAACGCAACTCAGCTGTTGAGTACAACTATGCAAGGATTAGATCGATGCACCGCGTAGATTATGAGAAATTCACGTTTTATACTGAATTGAGTCAATATCAAAGGTGTTCTTTGTTTACTGGTATCAAAACTATGATAACCGTACGGTAATCTAACGCAACTCAAGCTGTTGAGTACAACTACGCAAGGATTAGATCGATGCACCGCGTTATTAGAGAATTCACGTTTTATTATGAGTTGAGTCAATTTCAACGGTGTTCTTTGTTTACTGGTATCAAAACTATGATAACCGTACGGTAATCTAACGCAACTCAGCTGTTGAGTACAACTATGCAAGGATTAGATCGATGCACCACTAGATTATGAGAAATTCACGTTTTAATATAATTGAGACAAATCGGTGATTCATTGTCACTAGTACAAACCTATAATAACGTACGGCAATCTAACGCAACTCAGCTGTTGAGTACAACTATGCAACGATTAGATCGATGCACCGCGTTTATTCAGAGAATTTCACGTTTTATTATGAGTTGAGTCAATTTCAAAGGTGTTCTTTGTTTACTGGTATCAAAACTATGATAACCGTACGGTAATCTAACGCAACTCTAGCTGTTGAGTACAACTACGCAAGGATTAGATCGATGCACCGCGTTTATTCAGAGAAATTCACGTTTTATTATGAATTGAGTCAATATCAAAGGTGTTCTTTGTTTACTGGTATCAACACTATGATAACCGTACGGCAATCTAACGCAACTCAAGCAGCTGAGTACAACTATGCAACGATTAGATCGATGCACCACATAGATTATGAGAAATTCACGTTTTAATAATATAAATTGAGACAAAATCGGTGAGTTTCATTGCTCACTAGTACGAAACCTATAATAAACGTACGGCAATCTAACGCAACTCTAGCTGTTGAGTACAACTATGCAACGATTAGATCGATGCACCGCGTTTATTCAGAGAAATTCACGTTTTATTATGAGTTGCGTCAATTTCAAAGGTGTTCTTTGTTTACTGGTATCAACACTATGATAACAGTACGGCAATCTAACGCATCTCAAGGTGCGTTACAGCACAACTATGCAACGATTAGATCGATGCACCACGTAGATTATGAGAATTTCACGTTTTATTATGAATTGAGTCAATATCAAAGGTGTTCTTTGTTTACTGGTATCAAAACTATGATAACCGTAAGGTAATCTAACTTAACTCAAGCTGTTGAGTACAACTATGCAACGATTAGATCGATGCATCACGTAGATTATGAGAAATTCACGTTTTATTATGAATTTATTATTAAACGTACGGTAATCTAATGCAACTCGAGCTGTTGAGTACAACTCTATACAAGGGTCGTATCGATCCACTGCGTAGATTATGAGAAATTCACGTTTTATTATGAATTGAGTCAATATCAAAGGTGTTCTTTGTTTACTGGTATCAAACTATGATAACCGTACGGTAATCTAACGCAACTCTAGCTGTTGAGTACAACTACGCAAGGATTAGATCGATGCACCGCGTTTATTCAGAGAATTTCACGTTTTATTATGATTGAGTCAATTTCAAGGTGTTTTTGTTTACTGGTATCAAACATGATAACCGTACGGAATCTAACGCAACTCTAGCTGTTGAGTACAACTAGCAAGATAGACGATCACGCGTAATTATGAGAAATTCACGTTTTATTATGATTGAGTCATATCAAAGGTTTCTTTGTTTACTGGTATCAAACTATGATAACCGTAGGTAATCTAACGCAACTCAAGCTGTTGAGTACAACTATGCAACGATTAGATCGATGCACCGCGTTTATTAGAGAATTCACGTTTTATTATGAATTGAGTCAAATCAGGTGTTCTTGTTACTGTACAAACTATATAACGTACGGCAATCTAACGCAACTCAGCTGTTGAGTACAACTATGCAAGGATTAGATCGATGCACCACGTAGATTATGAGAAATTCACGTTTTATATGAATTGAGTCAATATCAAGGTGTTCTTTGTTTACTGGTATCAAACTATGATAACCGTACGGTAATCTAACGCAACTCTAGCTGTTGAGTACAACTATGCAAGGATTAGATCGATGCACCACGTAGATTATGAGAAATTCACGTTTTATTATGAATTGAGTCAATATCAAAGGTGTTCTTTGTTTACTGGTATCAAAACTATGATAACCGTACGGTAATCTAACGCAACTCTAGCTGTTGAGTACAACTATGCAAGGATTAGATCGATGCACCACGTAGATTATGAGAAATTCACGTTTTATTATGAATTGAGTCAATATCAAAGGTGTTCTTTGTTTACTGGTATCAAAACTATGATAACCGTACGGTAATCTAACGCAACTCTAGCTGTTGAGTACAACTATGCAAGGATTAGATCGATGCACCGCGTAGATTATGAGAAATTCACGTTTTATATGAATTGAGTCAATATCAAAGGTGTTCTTTGTTTACTGGTATCAAAACTATGATAACCGTACGGTAATCTAACGCAACTCAGCTGTTGAGTACAACTACGCAAGGATTAGATCGATGCACCGCGTTTATTCAGAGAATTTCACGTTTTATTATGAGTTGAGTCAATTTCAAAGGTGTTCTTTGTTTACTGGTATCAAAACTATGATAACCGTACGGTAATCTAACGCAACTCAAGCTGTTGAGTACAACTATGCAAGGATTAGATCGATGCACCCGTAGATTATGAGAAATTCACGTTTTATTATGAATTGAGTCAATATCAAGGTGTTTCATTGTTTACTGGTATCAAACTATGATAACCGTACGGCAATCTAACGCAACTCTAGCTGTTGAGTACAACTATGCAACGATTAGATCGATGCACCGCGTTTATTCAGAGAATTCACGTTTTATTATGAGTTGAGTCAATTTCAAAGGTGTTCTTTGTTTACTGGTATCAAAACTATGATAACCGTACGGTAATCTAACGCAACTCTAGCTGTTGAGTACAACTACGCAAGGATTAGATCGATGCACCGCGTATTATGAGAATTCACGTTTTATTATGATTGAGTCAATTCAAAGGTGTTCTTTGTTTACTGGTATCAAACTATGATAACCGTACGGAATCTAACGCAACTCAGCTGTTGAGTACAACTATGCAAGATTAGATCGATGCACCGCGTTTATGAGAAATTCACGTTTTATTATAATTGAGTCAATCGGTGTTTTTTTACTGTACAAACTATATAACGTACGGAATCTAACGCAACTCAGCTGTTGAGTACAACTATGCAAGGATTAGATCGATGCACCGCGTTATTAGAGAAATTCACGTTTTATTATGATTGAGTCAATTCAAGGTGTTCTTTGTTTACTGGTATCAAACTATGATAACCGTACGGTAATCTAACGCAACTCAGCTGTTGAGTACAACTATGCAAGGATTAGATCGATGCACCGCGTAGATTATGAGAAATTCACGTTTTATTATGAATTGAGTCAATATCAAGGTGTTCTTTGTTTACTGGTATCAAAACTATGATAACCGTACGGTAATCTAACCAACTCAAGCTGTTGAGTACAACTATGCAACGATTAGATCGATGCACCACGTAGATTATGAGAAATTCACGTTTTATTATGAATTATTATTAACGTACGGTAATCTAACGCAACTCAGCTGTTGAGTACAACTATGCAAGATTAGATCGATCACGCGTAGATTATGAGAAATTCACGTTTTATTATGAATTGAGTCAATATCAAGGTGTTCTTTGTTTACTGGTATCAAACTATGATAACCGTACGGAATCTAACGCAACTCTAGCTGTTGAGTACAACTATGCAAGGATTAGATCGATGCACCGCGTTTATTCAGAGAATTTCACGTTTTATTATGAGTTGAGTCAATTTCAAGGTGTTCTTTGTTTACTGGTATCAAACTATGATAACCGTACGGCAATCTAACGCAACTCTAGCTGTTGAGTACAACTACGCAAGGATTAGATCGATGCACCGCGTAGATTATGAGAAATTCACGTTTTATTATGAATTGAGTCAATATCAAAGGTGTTCTTTGTTTACTGGTATCAAAACTATGATAACCGTACGGTAATCTAACGCAACTCAAGCTGTTGAGTACAACTATGCAAGGATTAGATCGATGCACCGCGTAGATTATGAGAAATTCACGTTTTATTATGAATTGAGTCAATATCAAGGTGTTCTTTGTTTACTGGTATCAAAACTATGATAACCGTACGGTAATCTAACGCAACTCAGCTGTTGAGTACAACTATGCAAGGATTAGATCGATGCACCGCGTTTATGAGAAATTTCACGTTTTATTATGAATTGAGTCAATATCAAGGTGTTCTTGTTTACTGGTATCAAAACTATGATAACCGTACGGTAATCTAACGCAACTCTAGCTGTTGAGTACAACTATGCAAGGATTAGATCGATGCACCCGTAGATTATGAGAAATTCACGTTTTATTATGAATTGAGTCAATATCAAGGTGTTCTTTGTTTACTGGTATCAAACTATGATAACCGTACGGAATCTAACGCAACTCAAGCGTTGAGTACAACTATGCAAGATTAGATCGATGCACCACGTAGATTATGAGAAATTCACGTTTTATTATGAATTGAGTCAATATCAAGGTTTCTTGTTTACTGGTATCAAAACTATGATAACCGTACGGTAATCTAACGCAACTCTAGCTGTTGAGTACAACTATGCAAGATTAGATCGATGCACCGCGTTTATTCAGAGAATTCACGTTTTATTATGAGTTGAGTCAATTTCAAAGGTGTTCTTTGTTTACTGGTATCAAAACTATGATAACCGTAAGGTAATCTAACGCAACTCTAGCTGTTGAGTACAACTATGCAAGGATTAGATCGATGCACCGCGTTTATTCAGAGAATTTCACGTTTTATTATGAATTGAGTCAAAATCAGGTGGTTTCATTGTTCACTAGTACGAAACCTATAATAACGTACGGTAATCTAACGCAACTCAAGCTGTTGAGTACAACTATGCAAGGATTAGATCGATGCACACGTAGATTATGAGAAATTCACGTTTTATTATGAATTGAGTCAATATCAAAGGTTTCTTTGTTTACTGGTATCAAAACTATGATAACCGTACGGTAATCTAACGCAACTCTAGCTGTTGAGTACAACTATGCAAGGATTAGATCGATGCACCACGTAGATTATGAGAAATTCACGTTTTATTATGAATTGAGTCAATATCAAGGTGTTCTTTGTTTACTGGTATCAAACTATGATAACCGTACGGCAATCTAACGCAACTCTAGCTGTTGAGTACAACTATGCAACGATTAGATCGATGCACCGCGTGATTATGAGAAATTCACGTTTTATTATGATTGAGTCAATTCAAAGGTGTTCTTTGTTTACTGGTATCAAACTATGATAACCGTACGGTAATCTAACGCAACTCAAGCTGTTGAGTACAACTATGCAAGGATTAGATCGATGCACCGCGTTTATTCAGAGAATTTCACGTTTTATTATGAGTTGAGTCAATTTCAACGGTGTTCTTTGTTTACTGGTATCAAAACTATGATAACCGTACGGTAATCTAACGCAACTCAAGCTGTTGAGTACAACTATGCAACGATTAGATCGATGCACCACGTAGATTATGAGAAATTCACGTTTTATTATGAATTGAGTCAATATCAAAGGTGTTCTTTGTTTACTGGTATCAAAACTATGATAACCGTAGGTAATCTAACGCAACTCAAGCTGTTGAGTACAACTATGCAACGATTAGATCGATGCACACGTAGATTATGAGAAATTCACGTTTTATTATGAATTTATTATTAAACGTACGGTAATCTAATGCAACTCGAGCTGTTGAGTACAACTATACAAGGTGATCGATCCACTGCGTAGATTATGAGAAATTCATATTTTATTATGAATTGAGTCAATATCAAAGGTGTACTTTGTTTACTGGTATCAAAACTATGATAACCGTACGGTGATTTAACGCAACTCAAGCTGTTGAGTACAACTATGCAACGATTAGATCGATGCACCGCGTTTATTCAGAGAATTTCACGTTTTATTATGAATTGAGTCAAAATCAGTGGTTTCATTGCTCACTAGTACGAAACCTATAATAAACGTACGGCAATCTAACGCAACTCAAGCTGTTGAGTACAACTATGCAACGATTAGATCGATGCACCGCGTAGATTATGAGAAATTCACGTTTTATTATGAATTGAGTCAATATCAAAGGTGTTCTTTGTTTACTGGTATCAAAACTATGATAACCGTACGGTAATCTAACGCAACTCTAGCTGTTGAGTACAACTATGCAAGGATTAGATCGATGCACCACGTAGATTATGAGAAATTCACGTTTTATTATGAATTGAGTCAATATCAAAGGTTTCATTGTTTACTGGTATCAAAACTATGATAACCGTACGGTAATCTAACGCAACTCTAGCTGTTGAGTACAACTATGCAAGGATTAGATCGATGCACCGGTAGATTATGAGAAATTCACGTTTTATATGAATTGAGTCAATATCAAAGGTGTTCTTTGTTTACTGGTATCAAAACTATGATAACCGTACGGTAATCTAACGCAACTCAAGCTGTTGAGTACAACTACGCAAGGATTAGATCGATGCACCGCGTTTATTCAGAGAATTTCACGTTTTATTATGAGTTGAGTCAATTTCAACGGTGTTCTTTGTTTACTGGTATCAAAACTATGATAACCGTACGGTAATCTAACGCAACTCAAGCTGTTGAGTACAACTACGCAAGGATTAGATCGATGCACCGCGTTTATTCAGAGAATTTCACGTTTTATTATGATTGAGTCAATTTCAACGGTGTTCTTTGTTTACTGGTATCAACACCATGATAACCGTACGGTAATCTAACGCAACTCTAGCTGTTGAGTACAACTATGCAAGGATTAGATCGATGCACCACGTAGATTATGAGAAATTCACGTTTTATTATGAATTGAGTCAATATCAAAGGTTTTCATTGTTTACTGGTATCAAAACTATGATAACCGTACGGTAATCTAACGCAACTCTAGCTGTTGAGTACAACTACGCAAGGATTAGATCGATGCACCGCGTATTATGAGAATTCACGTTTTATATGAATTGAGTCAATATCAAAGGTGTTCTTTGTTTACTGGTATCAAAACTATGATAACCGTACGGTAATCTAACGCAACTCAGCTGTTGAGTACAACTACGCAAGGATTAGATCGATGCACCGCGTTTATTCAGAGAATTTCACGTTTTATTATGAGTTGAGTCAATTTCAACGGTGTTCTTTGTTTACTGGTATCAAAACTATGATAACCGTACGGTAATCTAACGCAACTCAAGCTGTTGAGTACAACTACGCAAGGATTAGATCGATGCACCGCGTTTATTCAGAGAATTTCACGTTTTATTATGAGTTGAGTCAATTTCAACGGTGTTCTTTGTTTACTGGTATCAAACCATGATAACCGTACGGCAATCTAACGCAACTCTAGCTGTTGAGTACAACTACGCAAGGATAGAACGATCCACTGCGTAGATTATGAGAAATTCACGTTTTATTATGAGTTGAGTCAATTTCAACGGTGTTCTTTGTTTACTGGTATCAACACTATGATAACCGTACGGCAATCTAACGCAACTCTAGCTGTTGAGTACAACTACGCAAGGATAGAACGATCCACTGCGTTTATTCTGAGAATTTCACGTTTTATTATGAATTGAGTCAAAATCAGTTGGTTTCATTGCTCACTAGTACGAAACCTATAATAAACGCACGGTAATTTAACGCAACTCGAGCTGTTGAGTACATCTATGCAACGATTAGATCGATGCACCACGTAGATTATGAGAAATTCACGTTTTTTATGAATTGAGTCAATATCAAAGGTGTTCTTTGTTTACTGGTATCAAAACTATGATAACCGTAAGGTAATCTAACTTAACTCAAGCTGTTGAGTACAACTATGCAACGATTAGATCGATGCATCACGTAGATTATGAGAAATTCACGTTTTATTATGAATTTATTATTAAACGTACGGTAATCTAATGCAACTCGAGCTGTTGAGTACAACTCTATACAAGGGTCGTATCGATCCACTGCCTAGATTATGAGAAATTCACGTTTTATTATGAATTGAGTCAATATCAAAGGTGTTCTTTGTTTACTGGTATCAAAACTATGATAACCGTACGGTAATCTAACGCAACTCTAGCTGTTGAGTACAACTATGCAAGGATTAGATCGATGCACCACGTAGATTATGAGAAATTCACGTTTTATTATGAATTGATTCAATATCAAAGGTCTTCTTTGTTTACTGGTATCAAAACTATGATAACCGTACGGTAATCTAACGCAGCTCAAGCTGTTGAGTACAACTACGCAAGGATTAGATCGATGCACCGCGTTTATTCAGAGAATTTCACGTTTTATTATGAGTTGAGTCAATTTCAACGGTGTTCTTTGTTTACTGGTATCAACACTATGATAACCGTACGGCAATCTAACGCAACTCTAGCTGTTGAGTACAACTACGCAAGGATAGAACGATCCACTGCGTTTATTCTGAGAATTTCACGTTTTATTATGAATTGAGTCAAAATCAGTTGGTTTCATTGCTCACTAGTACGAAACCTATAATAAACGCACGGTAATTTAACGCAACTCGAGCTGTTGAGTACAACTATGCAAGGATTAGATCGATGCACCACGTAGATTATGAGAAATTCACGTTTTAATAATATAAATTGAGACAAAATCGGTGAGTTTCATTGCTCACTAGTACGAAACCTATAATAAACGTACGGCAATCTAACGCAACTCTAGCTGTTGAGTACAACTATGCAACGATTAGATCGATGCACCGCGTTTATTCAGAGAATTTCACGTTTTATTATGAGTTGAGTCAATTTCAAAGGTGTTGTTTGTTTACTGGTATCAAAACTATGGTAACCGTAAGGTAATCTATCACAACTCTAGCCGTTGAGTACAACAACGCAAATTAGAACGATGCACCGCGTTTATTCAGAGAATTTCACGTTTTATTATAAATTAAGTCAAAATCAGGTGGTTTCATTGTTCACTAGTACGAAACCTATAATAAACGTACGGTAATCTAACGCAACTCGAGCTGTTGAGTTCATCTATGCAAGGATTAGATCGATGCACCACGTAGATTATGAGAAATTCACGTTTTATTATGAATTGAGTCAATATCAAAGGTTTTCATTGTTTACTGGTATCAAAACTATGATAACCGTACGATAATCCAACGCAACTCTAGCTGTTGAGTACAACTATGCAAGGATTAGATCGATGCACCGCGTAGATTATGAGAAATTCACGTTTTATACTGAATTGAGTCAATATCAAAGGTGTTCTTTGTTTACTGGTATCAAAACTATGATAACCGTACGGTAATCTAACGCAACTCAAGCTGTTGAGTACAACTACGCAAGGATTAGATCGATGCACCGCGTTTATTCAGAGAATTTCACGTTTTATTATGAGTTGAGTCAATTTCAACGGTGTTCTTTGTTTACTGGTATCAACACCATGATAACCGTACGGCAATCTAACGCAACTCTAGCTGTTGAGTACAACTACGCAAGGATAGAACGATCCACTGCGTAGATTATGAGATATTCACGTTTTATTATGAGTTGAGTCAATTTCAACGGTGTTCTTTGTTTACTGGTATCAACACTATGATAACCGTACGGCAATCTAACGCAACTCTAGCTGTTGAGTACAACTACGCTAGGATAGAACGATCCACTGCGTTTATTCTGAGAATTTCACGTTTTATTATGAATTGAGTCAAAATCAGTTGGTTTCATTGCTCACTAGTACGAAACCTATAATAAACGCACGGTAATTTAACGCAACTCGAGCTGTTGAGTACAACTATGCAAGGATTAGATCGATGCACCACGTAGATTATGAGAAATTCACGTTTTATTATGAATTGAGTCAATATCAATGGTGTTCTTTGTTTACTGGTATCAACACTATGATAACCGTATGGCAATCTAACGCAACTGAAGCAGCTGAGTACAACTATGCAACGATTAGATCGATGCACCACATAGATTATGAGAAATTCACGTTTTAATAATATAAATTGAGACAAAATCGGTGAGCTTCATTGCTCACTAGTACGAAACCTATAATAAACGTACGGCAATCTAACGCAACTCTAGCTGTTGAGTACAACTATGCAACGATTAGATCGATGCACCGCGTTTATTCAAAGAAATTCACGTTTTATTATGAGTTGCGTCAATTTCAAAGGTGTTCTTTGTTTACTGTTATCAACACTATGATAACAGTACGGTAATCTAACTTAGCTCAAGCTGTTGAGTACAACTATGCAACGATTAGATCGATGCACCGCGTTTATTCAGAGAATTTCACGTTTTATTATGAGTTGAGTCAATTTCAACGGTGTTCTTTGTTTACTGGTATCAAAACTATAATAACCGTAAGGTAATCTAACGCAACTAAAGCTGTTGAGTACAACTATGCAACGATTAGATCGATGCACCACGTAGATTATGAGAAATTCTCGTTTTATTATGAATTGAGTCAATATCAAAGGTGTTCTTTGTTTACTGGTATCAAAACTATTTTAACCGTAAGGTAATCTAACTTAACTCAAGCTGTTGAGTACAACTATGCAACGATTAGATCGATGCATCACGTAGATTATGAGAAATTCACGTTTTATTATGAATTTATTATTAAACGTACGGTAATCTAATGCAACTCGAGCTGTTGAGTCAACTCTATACAAGGGTCGTATCGATCCACTGCGTAGATTATGAGAAATTCACGTTTTATTATGAATTGAGTCAATATCAAAGGTGTTCTTTGTTTACTGGTATCAAAACTATGATAACCGTACGGTAATCTAACGCAACTCAAGCTGTTGAGTACAACTACGCAAGGATTAGATCGATGCACCGCGTTTATTCAGAGAATTTCACGTTTTATTATGAATTGAGTCAAAATCAGTTGGTTTCATTGCTCACTAGTACGAAACCTATAATAAACGTACGGCATTCAAACACAACTCAATCTGTTGAGTACAACTATGCAACGATTAGATCGATGCACCGCGTAGATTATGAGAAATTCACGTTTTATACTGAATTGAGTCAATATCAAAGGTGTTCTTTGTTTACTGGTATCAAAACTATGATAACCGTACGGTAATCTAACGCAACTCTAGCTGTTGAGTACAACTACGCAAGGATTAGATCGATGCACCGCGTTTATTCAGAGAATTTCACGTTTTATTATGAGTTGAGTCAATTTCAACGGTGTTCTTTGTTTACTGGTATCAAAACTATGATAACCGTACGGTAATCTAACGCAACTCAAGCTGTTGAGTACAACTACGCAAGGATTAGATCGATGCACCGCGTTTATTCAGAGAATTTCACGTTTTATTATGAGTTGAGTCAATTTCAACGGTGTTCTTTGTTTACTGGTATCAACACCATGATAACCGTACGGCAATCTAACGCAACTCTAGCTGTTGAGTACAACTACGCAAGGATAGAACGATCCACTGCGTAGATTATGAGAAATTCACGTTTTATTATGAGTTGAGTCAATTTCAACGGTGTTCTTTGTTTACTGGTATCAACACTATGATAACCGTACGGCAATCTAACGCAACTCTAGCTGTTGAGTACAACTACGCAAGGATAGAACGATCCACTGCGTTTATTCTGAGAATTTCACGTTTTATTATGAATTGAGTCAAAATCAGTTGGTTTCATTGCTCACTAGTACGAAACCTATAATAAACGCACGGTAATTTAACGCAACTCGAGCTGTTGAGTACATCTATGCAACGATTAGATCGATGCACCACGTAGATTATGAGAAATTCACGTTTTTTTATGAATTGAGTCAATATCAAAGGTGTTCATTGTTTACTGGTATCAAAACTATGATAACCGTAAGGTAATCTAACTTAACTCAAGCTGTTGAGTACAACTATGCAAGGATTAGATCGATGCACCACGTAGATTATGAGAAATTCACGTTTTATTATGAATTGATTCAATATCAAAGGTCTTCTTTGTTTACTGGTATCAACACTATGATAACCGTACGGCAATCTAACGCAACTCTAGCTGTTGAGTACAACTACGCAAGGATAGAACGATCCACTGCGTTTATTCTGAGAATTTCACGTTTTATTATGAATTGAGTCAAAATCAGTTGGTTTCATTGCTCACTAGTACGAAACCTATAATAAACGCACGGTAATTTAACGCAACTCGAGCTGTTGAGTACAACTATGCAAGGATTAGATCGATGCACCACGTAGATTATGAGAAATTCACGTTTTAATAATATAAATTGAGACAAAATCGGTGAGTTTCATTGCTCACTAGTACGAAACCTATAATAAACGCACGGTAATTTAACGCAACTCGAGCTGTTGAGTACAACTATGCAACGATTAGATCGATGCATCACGTAGATTATGAGAAATTCACGTTTTATTATGAATTTATTATTAAACGTACGGTAATCTAATGCAACTCGAGCTGTTGAGTACAACTCTATACAAGGGTCGTATCGATCCACTGCCTAGATTATGAGAAATTCACGTTTTATTATGAATTGAGTCAATATCAAAGGTGTTCTTTGTTTACTGGTATCAAAACTATGATAACCGTACGGTAATCTAACGCAACTCTAGCTGTTGAGTACAACTATGCAAGGATTAGATCGATGCACCACGTAGATTATGAGAAATTCACGTTTTATTATGAATTGATTCAATATCAAAGGTCTTCTTTGTTTACTGGTATCAAAACTATGATAACCGTACGGTAATCTAACGCAGCTCAAGCTGTTGAGTACAACTACGCAAGGATTAGATCGATGCACCGCGTTTATTCAGAGAATTTCACGTTTTATTATGAGTTGAGTCAATTTCAACGGTGTTCTTTGTTTACTGGTATCAACACTATGATAACCGTACGGCAATCTAACGCAACTCTAGCTGTTGAGTACAACTACGCAAGGATAGAACGATCCACTGCGTTTATTCTGAGAATTTCACGTTTTATTATGAATTGAGTCAAAATCAGTTGGTTTCATTGCTCACTAGTACGAAACCTATAATAAACGCACGGTAATTTAACGCAACTCGAGCTGTTGAGTACAACTATGCAAGGATTAGATCGATGCACCACGTAGATTATGAGAAATTCACGTTTTAATAATATAAATTGAGACAAAATCGGTGAGTTTCATTGCTCACTAGTACGAAACCTATAATAAACGTACGGCAATCTAACGCAACTCTAGCTGTTGAGTACAACTATGCAACGATTAGATCGATGCACCGCGTTTATTCAGAGAATTTCACGTTTTATTATGAGTTGAGTCAATTTCAAAGGTGTTGTTTGTTTACTGGTATCAAAACTATGGTAACCGTAAGGTAATCTATCACAACTCTAGCCGTTGAGTACAACAACGCAAATTAGAACGATGCACCGCGTTTATTCAGAGAATTTCACGTTTTATTATAAATTAAGTCAAAATCAGGTGGTTTCATTGTTCACTAGTACGAAACCTATAATAAACGTACGGTAATCTAACGCAACTCGAGCTGTTGAGTTCATCTATGCAAGGATTAGATCGATGCACCACGTAGATTATGAGAAATTCACGTTTTAATTATATAAATTGAGACAAAATCGGTGAGTTTCATTGCTCACTAGTACGAAACCTATAATAAACGCACGGTAATTTAACGCAACTCGAGCTGTTGAGTACAACTATGCAACGATTAGATCGATGCATCACGTAGATTATGAGAAATTCACGTTTTATTATGAATTTATTATTAAATGTACGGTAATCTAATGCAACTCGAGCTGTTGAGTACAACTCTATACAAGGGTCGTATCGATCCACTGCCTAGATTATGAGAAATTCACGTTTTATTATGAATTGAGTCAATATCAAAGGTGTTCTTTGTTTACTGGTATCAAAACTATGATAACCGTACGGTAATCTAACGCAACTCTAGCTGTTGAGTACAACTATGCAAGGATTAGATCGATGCACCACGTAGATTATGAGAAATTCACGTTTTATTATGAATTGATTCAATATCAAAGGTCTTCTTTGTTTACTGGTATCAAAACTATGATAACCGTACGGTAATCTAACGCAGCTCAAGCTGTTGAGTACAACTACGCAAGGATTAGATCGATGCACCGCGTTTATTCAGAGAATTTCACGTTTTATTATGAGTTGAGTCAATTTCAACGGTGTTCTTTGTTTACTGGTATCAACACTATGATAACCGTACGGCAATCTAACGCAACTCTAGCTGTTGAGTACAACTACGCAAGGATAGAACGATCCACTGCGTTTATTCTGAGAATTTCACGTTTTATTATGAATTGAGTCAAAATCAGTTGGTTTCATTGCTCACTAGTACGAAACCTATAATAAACGCACGGTAATTTAACGCAACTCGAGCTGTTGAGTACAACTATGCAAGGATTAGATCGATGCACCACGTAGATTATGAGAAATTCACGTTTTAATAATATAAATTGAGACAAAATCGGTGAGTTTCATTGCTCACTAGTACGAAACCTATAATAAACGTACGGCAATCTAACGCAACTCTAGCTGTTGAGTACAACTATGCAACGATTAGATCGATGCACCGCGTTTATTCAGAGAATTTCACGTTTTATTATGAGTTGAGTCAATTTCAAAGGTGTTGTTTGTTTACTGGTATCAAAACTATGGTAACCGTAAGGTAATCTATCACAACTCTAGCCGTTGAGTACAACAACGCAAATTAGAACGATGCACCGCGTTTATTCAGAGAATTTCACGTTTTATTATAAATTAAGTCAAAATCAGGTGGTTTCATTGTTCACTAGTACGAAACCTATAATAAACGTACGGTAATCTAACGCAACTCGAGCTGTTGAGTTCATCTATGCAAGGATTAGATCGATGCACCACGTAGATTATGAGAAATTCACGTTTTATTATGAATTGAGTCAATATCAAAGGTTTTCATTGTTTACTGGTATCAAAACTATGATAACCGTACGATAATCCAACGCAACTCTAGCTGTTGAGTACAACTATGCAAGGATTAGATCGATGCACCGCGTAGATTATGAGAAATTCACGTTTTATACTGAATTGAGTCAATATCAAAGGTGTTCTTTGTTTACTGGTATCAAAACTATGATAACCGTACGGTAATCTAACGCAACTCAAGCTGTTGAGTACAACTACGCAAGGATTAGATCGATGCACCGCGTTTATTCAGAGAATTTCACGTTTTATTATGAGTTGAGTCAATTTCAACGGTGTTCTTTGTTTACTGGTATCAACACCATGATAACCGTACGGCAATCTAACGCAACTCTAGCTGTTGAGTACAACTACGCAAGGATAGAACGATCCACTGCGTAGATTATGAGATATTCACGTTTTATTATGAGTTGAGTCAATTTCAACGGTGTTCTTTGTTTACTGGTATCAACACTATGATAACCGTACGGCAATCTAACGCAACTCTAGCTGTTGAGTACAACTACGCTAGGATAGAACGATCCACTGCGTTTATTCTGAGAATTTCACGTTTTATTATGAATTGAGTCAAAATCAGTTGGTTTCATTGCTCACTAGTACGAAACCTATAATAAACGCACGGTAATTTAACGCAACTCGAGCTGTTGAGTACAACTATGCAAGGATTAGATCGATGCACCACGTAGATTATGAGAAATTCACGTTTTATTATGAATTGAGTCAATATCAATGGTGTTCTTTGTTTACTGGTATCAACACTATGATAACCGTATGGCAATCTAACGCAACTGAAGCAGCTGAGTACAACTATGCAACGATTAGATCGATGCACCACATAGATTATGAGAAATTCACGTTTTAATAATATAAATTGAGACAAAATCGGTGAGTTCATTGCTCACTAGTACGAAACCTATAATAAACGTACGGCAATCTAACGCAACTCTAGCTGTTGAGTACAACTATGCAACGATTAGATCGATGCACCGCGTTTATTCAAAGAAATTCACGTTTTATTATGAGTTGCGTCAATTTCAAAGGTGTTCTTTGTTTACTGTTATCAACACTATGATAACAGTACGGTAATCTAACTTAGCTCAAGCTGTTGAGTACAACTATGCAACGATTAGATCGATGCACCGCGTTTATTCAGAGAATTTCACGTTTTATTATGAGTTGAGTCAATTTCAACGGTGTTCTTTGTTTACTGGTATCAAAACTATAATAACCGTAAGGTAATCTAACGCAACTAAAGCTGTTGAGTACAACTATGCAACGATTAGATCGATGCACCACGTAGATTATGAGAAATTCTCGTTTTATTATGAATTGAGTCAATATCAAAGGTGTTCTTTGTTTACTGGTATCAAAACTATTTTAACCGTAAGGTAATCTAACTTAACTCAAGCTGTTGAGTACAACTATGCAACGATTAGATCGATGCATCACGTAGATTATGAGAAATTCACGTTTTATTATGAATTTATTATTAAACGTACGGTAATCTAATGCAACTCGAGCTGTTGAGTACAACTCTATACAAGGGTCGTATCGATCCACTGCGTAGATTATGAGAAATTCACGTTTTATTATGAATTGAGTCAATATCAAAGGTGTTCTTTGTTTACTGGTATCAAAACTATGATAACCGTACGGTAATCTAACGCAACTCAAGCTGTTGAGTACAACTACGCAAGGATTAGATCGATGCACCGCGTTTATTCAGAGAATTTCACGTTTTATTATGAATTGAGTCAAAATCAGTTGGTTTCATTGCTCACTAGTACGAAACCTATAATAAACGCACGGTAATTTAACGCAACTCGAGCTGTTGAGTACATCTATGCAAGGATTAGATCGATGCACCACGTAGATTATGAGAAATTCACGTTTTATTATGAATTGAGTCAATATCAAAGGTTTTCATTGTTTACTGGTATCAAAACTATGATAACCGTACGGTAATCTAACGCAACTCTAGCTGTTGAGTACAACTATGCAAGGATTAGATCGATGCACCAAGTAGATTATGAGAAATTCACGTTTTATTATGAATTGAGTCAATATCAAAGGCTTTCATTGTTTACTGGTATCAAAACTATGATAACCATACGGTAATCTAACGCAACTCTAGCTGTTGAGTACAACTATGCAGGATTAGATCGATGCACCACGTAGATTATGAGAAATTCACGTTTTATTATGAATTGAGTCAATATCAATGGTGTTCTTTGTTTACTGGTATCAAAACTATGATAACCGTACGGTAATCTAACGCAACTCTAGCTGTTGAGTACAACTATGCAAGGATTAGATCGATGCACCACGTAGATTATGAGAAATTCACGTTTTATTATGAATTGAGTCAATATCAAAGGTTTTCATTGTTTACTGGTATCAAAACTATGATAACCGTACGGTAATCTAACGCAACTCTAGCTGTTGAGTACAACTATGCAAGGATTAGATCGATGCACCGCGTAGATTATGAGAAATTCACGTTTTATACTGAATTGAGTCAATATCAAAGGTGTTCTTTGTTTACTGGTATCAAAACTATGATAACCGTACGGTAATCTAACGCAACTCAAGCTGTTGAGTACAACTACGCAAGGATTAGATCGATGCACCGCGTAGATTATGAGAAATTCACGTTTTATACTGAATTGAGTCAATATCAAAGGTGTTCTTTGTTTACTGGTATCAAAACTATGATAACCGTACGGTAATCTAACGCAACTCAAGCTGTTGAGTACAACTACGCAAGGATTAGATCGATGCACCGCGTTTATTCAGAGAATTTCACGTTTTATTATGAGTTGAGTCAATTTCAACGGTGTTCTTTGTTTACTGGTATCAAAACTATGATAACCGTACGGTAATCTAACGCAACTCAAGCTGTTGAGTACAACTACGCAAGGATTAGATCGATGCACCGCGTAGATTATGAGAAATTCACGTTTTATATGAATTGAGTCAATATCAAAGGTGTTCTTTGTTTACTGGTATCAACACCATGATAACCGTACGGCAATCTAACGCAACTCTAGCTGTTGAGTACAACTACGCAAGGATAGAACGATCCACTGGTTTATTCTGAGAATTTCACGTTTTATTATGAATTGAGTCAAAATCAGTTGGTTTCATTGCTCACTAGTACGAAACCTATAATAAACGCACGGTAATTTAACGCAACTCGAGCTGTTGAGTACAACTATGCAAGGATTAGATCGATGCACCACGTAGATTATGAGAAATTCACGTTTTATTATGAATTTATTATTAAACGTACGGTAATCTAACGCAACTCGAGCTGTTGAGTACAACTATGCAAGGATTAGATCGATGCACCGCGTAGATTATGAGAAATTCACGTTTTATTATGAATTGAGTCAATATCAAAGGTGTTCTTTGTTTACTGGTATCAAAACTATGATAACCGTACGGTAATCTAACGCAACTCAAGCTGTTGAGTACAACTATGCAAGGATTAGATCGATGCACCGCGTAGATTATGAGAAATTCACGTTTTATATGAATTGAGTCAATATCAAAGGTGTTCTTTGTTTACTGGTATCAAAACTATGATAACCGTACGGTAATCTAACGCAACTCAAGCTGTTGAGTACAACTACGCAAGGATTAGATCGATGCACCGCGTTTATTCAGAGAATTTCACGTTTTATTATGAGTTGAGTCAATTTCAACGGTGTTCTTTGTTTACTGGTATCAACACCATGATAACCGTACGGCAATCTAACGCAACTCTAGCTGTTGAGTACAACTATGCAACGATTAGATCGATGCAACACATAGATTATGAGAAATTCACGTTTTATTATGATTGAGTAATTATAACGGTGTTCTTTGTTTACTGGTATCAACACTATGATAACCGTACGGCAATCTAACGCAACTCAAGCTGTGAGTACAACTATGCAACGATTAGATCGATGCACCGCGTAGATTATGAGAAATTCACGTTTTATATGAATTGAGTCAATATCAAAGGTGTTCTTTGTTTACTGGTATCAAAACTATGATAACCGTACGGTAATCTAACGCAACTCAAGCTGTTGAGTACAACTACGCAAGGATTAGATCGATGCACCGCGTTTATTCAGAGAATTTCACGTTTTATTATGAGTTGAGTCAATTTCAACGGTGTTCTTTGTTTACTGGTATCAACACATGATAACCGTACGGCAATCTAACGCAACTCTAGCTGTTGAGTACAACTACGCAAGGATAGACGATCCACTGCGTAGATTATGAGAAATTCACGTTTTATTATGAGTTGAGTCAATTTCAAGGTGTTCTTTGTTTACTGGTATCAACACTATGATAACCGTACGGCAATCTAACGCAACTCAGCTGTTGAGTACAACTATGCAAGGATTAGATCGATGCACCGCGTAGATTATGAGAAATTCACGTTTTATTATGAATTGAGTCAATATCAAAGGTGTTCTTTGTTTACTGGTATCAAAACTATGATAACCGTAGGTAATCTAACAACTCAAGCTGTTGAGTACAACTATGCAACGATTAGATCGATGCATCACGTAGATTATGAGAAATTCACGTTTTATTATGAATTTATTATTAAACGTACGGTAATCTAACGCAACTCGAGCTGTTGAGTACAACTATACAAGGTGATCGATCCACTGCGTAGATTATGAGAAATTCACGTTTTATTATGAATTGAGTCAATATCAAAGGTGTTCTTTGTTTACTGGTATCAAAACTATGATAACCGTACGGTAATCTAACGCAACTCAAGCTGTTGAGTACAACTACGCAAGGATTAGATCGATGCACCGCGTTTATTCAGAGAATTTCACGTTTTATTATGAGTTGAGTCAATTTCAACGGTGTTCTTTGTTTACTGGTATCAAAACTATGATAACCGTACGGTAATCTAACGCAACTCTAGCTGTTGAGTACAACTATGCAAGGATAGAACGATCCACTGCGTTTATTCTGAGAATTTCACGTTTTATTATGAATTGAGTCAAATCAGTGGTTTCATTGTTCACTAGTACGAAACCTATAATAAACGTACGGTAATCTAACGCAACTCAGCTGTTGAGTACAACTATACAAGGGTCCTATCGATGCACCACGTAGATTATGAGAAATTCACGTTTTATTATGAATTGAGTCAATATCAAAGGTGTTCTTTGTTTACTGGTATCAAAACTATGATAACCGTACGGTAATCTAACGCAACTCAATCTGTTGAGTACAACTATGCAACGATTAGATCGATGCACCACATAGATTATGAGAAATTCACGTTTTAATAATATAAATTGAGACAAAATCGGTGAGTTTCATTGCTCACTAGTACGATACCTATAATAAACGTACGGCAATCTAACGCAACTCTAGTTGTTGAGTACAAATATGCAACGATTAGATCGATGCACCGCGTTTATTCAGAGAATTTCACGTTTTATTATGAGTTGAGTCAATTTCAACGGTGTTCTTTGTTTACTGGTATCAAAACTATGATAACCGTACGGCAATCTAACGCAACTCTAGCTGTTGAGTACAACTACGCAAGGATTAGATCGATGCACCGCGTTATTATGAGAATTCACGTTTTATTATGAATTGAGTCAAATCAGGTGTTTCATTGTTTACTGTATCAAACTATAATAACGTACGGTAATCTAACGCAACTCAGCTGTTGAGTACAACTATGCAAGGATTAGATCGATGCACCGCGTAGATTATGAGAACTTCACGTTTTATTATGAATTGAGTCAATATCAAAGGTTTTCATTGTTTACTGGTATCAAAACTATGATAACCGTACGGTAATCTAACGCAACTCTAGCTGTTGAGTACAACTATGCAAGGATTAGATCGATGCACCGCGTAGATTATGAGAAATTCACGTTTTATTATGAATTGAGTCAATATCAAGGTGTTCTTTGTTTACTGGTATCAACACCATGATAACCGTACGGCAATCTAACCCAACTCTAGCTGTTGAGTACAACTACGGAAAGGATAGAACGATCCACTGCGTAGATTATGAGAAATTCACGTTTTATTATGAGTTGAGTCAATTTCAACGGTGTTCTTTGTTTACTGTATCAACACTATGATAACCGTACGGTAATCTAACGCAACTCAAGCTGTTGGGTACAACTACGCAAGGATTAGAACGATGCACCGCGTTTATTCAGAGAATTTCACGTTTTATTATAAATTAAGTCAAAATCAGGTGGTTTCATTGTTCACTAGTACGAAACCTATAATAAACGCACGGTAATTTAACGCAACTCGAGCTGTTGAGTACAACTATGCAAGGATTAGATCGATGCACCACGTAGATTATGAGAAATTCACGTTTTATTATGAATTGAGTCAATATCAAAGGTTTTCATTGTTTACTGGTATCAAAACTATGATAACCGTACGGTAATCTAACGCAACTCTAGCTGTTGAGTACAACTATGCAAGGATTAGATCGATGCACCACGTAGATTATGAGAAATTCACGTTTTATTATGAATTGAGTCAATATCAAAGGTGTTCTTTGTTTACTGGTATCAACACTATGATAACCGTACGGCAATCTATCGCAACTCAAGCTGCTGAGTACAACTATGCAAGGATTAGATCGATGCACCACGTAGATTATGAGAAATTCACGTTTTATTATGAATTAAGTCAATATCAAAGGTGTTCTTTGTTTACTGGTATCAAAACTATGATAACCGTACGGTAATCTAACGCAACTCAATCTGTTGAGTACAACTATGCAACGATTAGATCGATGCACCACATAGATTATGAGAAATTCACGTTTTATAATATAATTGAGACAAAATCGGTGGTTTCATTGTCACTAGTACAAACCTATATAAACGTACGGCAATCTAACGCAACTCTAGCTGTTGAGTACAACTATGCAACGATTAGATCGATGCACCGCGTTTATTCAGAGAATTTCACGTTTTATTATGAGTTGAGTCAATTTCAACGGTGTTCTTTGTTTACTGGTATCAACACTATGATAACCGTACGGCAATCTAACGCAACTCTAGCCGTTGATTACAACAACGCAAGGATTAGAACGATGCACCGCGTTTATTCAGAGAATTCACGTTTTATTATGAATTGAGTCAAATCAGGTGTTTCATTGTTCACTAGTACGAAACCTATAATAAACGTACGGTAATCTAACGCAACTCGAGCTGTTGAGTACAACTATGCAAGGATTAGATCGATGCACGCGTAGATTATGAGAAATTCACGTTTTATTATGAGTTGAGTCAATATCAAAGGTGTTCTTTGTTTACTGGTATCAACACTATGATAACCGTACGGCAATCTAACGCAACTCAAGCTGTTGAGTACAACTACGCAAGGATTAGATCGATGCACCGCGTAGATTATGAGAAATTCACGTTTTATTATGAGTTGAGTCAATTTCAACGGTGTTCTTTGTTTACTGCTATCAACACTATGATAACCGTACGGTAATCTAACGCAACTCAAGCTGTTGAGTACAACTACGCAAGGATTAGAACGATGCACCGCGTTTATTCAGAGAATTTCACGTTTTATTATAATTGAGTCAAATCAGGTGTTTCATTGTTACTAGTACGAAACCTATAATAAACGTACGGTAATTAACGCAACTCAGCTGTTGAGTACAACTATGCAAGGATTAGATCGATGCACCACGTAGATTATGAGAAATTCACGTTTTATTATGAATTGAGTCAATATCAAAGGTTTTCATTGTTTACTGGTATCAAAACTATGATAACCGTACGGTAATCTAACGCAACTCTAGCTGTTGAGTACAACTATGCAAGGATTAGATCGATGCACCACGTAGATTATGAGAAATTCACGTTTTATTATGAGTTGAGTCAATTTCAAAGGTGTTCTTTGTTTACTGGTATCAACACTATGATAACCGTACGGCAATCTATCGCAACTCAAGCTGCTGAGTACAACTATGCAACGATTAGATCGATGCACCACGTAGATTATGAGAAATTCACGTTTTATTATGAATTAAGTCAATATCAAAGGTGTTCTTTGTTTACTGGTATCAAAACTATGATAACCGTACGGTAATCTAACGCAACTCTAGCTGTTGAGTACAACTATGCAAGGATTAGATCGATGCACCACGTAGATTATGAGAAATTCACGTTTTATTATGAATTGAGTCAATATCAAAGGTTTTCATTGTTTACTGGTATCAAAACTATGATAACCGTACGGTAATCTAACGCAACTCTAGCTGTTGAGTACAACTATGCAAGGATTAGATCGATGCACCGCGTAGATTATGAGAAATTCACGTTTTATACTGAATTGAGTCAATATCAAAGGTTTTCATTGTTTACTGGTATCAAAACTATGATAACCGTACGGTAATCTAACGCAACTCTAGCTGTTGAGTACAACTATGCAAGGATTAGATCGATGCACCGCGTAGATTATGAGAAATTCACGTTTTATACTGAATTGAGTCAATATCAAAGGTGTTCTTTGTTTACTGGTATCAACACCATGATAACCGTACGGCAATCTAACGCAACTCAAGCTGTTGAGTACAACTACGCAAGGATTAGATCGATGCACCGCGTTTATTCAGAGAATTTCACGTTTTATTATGAGTTGAGTCAATTTCAAAGGTGTTCTTTGTTTACTGGTATCAACACTATGATAACCGTACGGTAATCTAACTTAGCTCAAGCTGTTGAGTACAACTATGCAACGATTAGATCGATGCACCGTGTTTATTCAGAGAATTTCACGTTTTATTATGAGTTGAGACAATTTCAACGGTGTTCTTTGTTTACTGGTATCAACACTATGATAACCGTACGGCAATCTAACGCAACTCAAGCTGTTGAGTACAACTATGCAACGATTAGATCGATGCACCACGTAGATTATGAGAAATTCACGTTTTATTATGAATTGAGTCAATATCAATGGTGTTCTTTGTTTACTGGTATCAACACTATGATAACCGTACGGCAATCTAACGCAACTCAAGCAGCTGAGTACAACTATGCAACGATTAGATCGATGCACCACATAGATTATGAGAAATTCACGTTTTAATAATATAAATTGGGACAAAATCGGTGAGTTTCATTGCTCACTAGTACGAAACCTATAATAAACGTACGGCAATCTAACGCAACTCTAGCTGTTGAGTACAACTATGCAACGATTAGATCGATGCACCGCGTTTATTCAGAGAATTTCACGTTTTATTATGAGTTGAGTCAATTTCAAAGGTGTTCTTTGTTTACTGGTATCAAAACTATGGTAACCGTAAGGTAATCTAACACAACTCTAGCCGTTGAGTACAACAACGCAAGGATTAGAACGATGCACCGCGTTTATTCAGAGAATTTCACGTTTTATTATAAATTAAGTCAAAATCAGGTGGTTTCATTGTTCACTAGTACGAAACCTATAATAAACGTACGGTAATCTAACTTAGCTCAAGCTGTTGAGTACAACTATGCAACGATAAGATCGATGCACCGCGTTTATTCAGAAAATTTCACGTTTTATTATTAATTGAGTCAAAATCAGTTGGTTTCATTGCTCACTAGTACGAAACCTATAATAAACGTACGGCATTCAAACACAACTCAATCTGTTGAGTACAACTATGCAACGATTAGATCGTTGCACCACATAGATTATGAGAAATTCACGTATTAATAATATAAATTGAGACAAAATCGGTGAGTTTCATTGCTCACTAGTACGAAACCACGTACGGCAATCTAACGCAACTCTAGCTGTTGAGTACAACTATGCAACGATTAGATCGATGCACCGCGTAGATTATGAGAAATTCACGTTTTATTATGAATTGAGTCAATATCAAAGGTTTCATTGTTTACTGGTATCAAAACTATGATAACCGTACGGTAATCTAACGCAACTCTAGCTGTTGAGTACAACTATGCAAGGATTAGATCGATGCACCACGTAGATTATGAGAAATTCACGTTTTATTATGAATTGAGTCAATATCAATGGTGTTCTTTGTTTACTGGTATCAACACTATGATAACCGTACGGCAATCTAACGCAACTCAAGCAGCTGAGTACAACTATGCAACGATTAGTTCGATGCACCGCGTTTACTCAGAGAATTTCACGTTTTATTATGAGTTGAGTCAATTTCAACGGTGTTCTTTGTTTACTGGTATCAACACTATGATAACCGTACGGCAATCTAACGCAACTCTAGCTGTTGAGTACAACTACGCAAGGATAGAACGATCCACTGCGTAGATTATGAGAAATTCACGTTTTATTATGAGTTGAGTCAATTTCAACGGTGTTCTTTGTTTACTGCTATCAACACTATGATAACCGTACGGCAATCTAACGCAACTCTAGCTGTTGAGTACAACTACGCAAGGATAGAACGATCCACTGCGTAGATTATGAGAAATTCACGTTTTATTATGAGTTGAGTCAATTTCAACGGTGTTCTTTGTTTACTGCTATCAACACTATGATAACCGTACGGTAATCTAACGCAACTCAAGCTGTTGAGTACAACTATGCAAGGATTAGATCGATGCACCACGTAGATTATGAGAAATTCACGTTTTATTATGAATTGAGTCAATATCAATGGTGTTCTTTGTTTACTGGTATCAACACTATGATAACCGTACGGCAATCTAACGCAACTCAAGCAGCTGAGTACAACTATGCAACGATTAGTTCGATGCACCACATAGATTATGAGAAATTCACGTTTTAATAATATAAATTGAGACAAAATCGGTGAGTTTCATTGCTCACTAGTACGAAACCTATAATAAACGTACGGCAATCTAACGCAACTCTAGCTGTTGAGTACAACTATGCAACGATTAGATCGATGCACCGCGTTTATTCAGAGAATTTCACGTTTTATTATGAGTTGAGTCAATTTCAACGGTGTTCTTTGTTTACTGGTATCAAAACTATGGTAACCGTAAGGTAATCTAACACAACTCTAGCCGTTGAGTACAACAACGCAAGGATTAGAACGATGCACCGCGTTTATTCAGAGAATTTCACGTTTTATTATAAATTAAGTCAAAATCAGGTGGTTTCATTGTTCACTAGTACGATACCTATAATAAACGTACGGCAATCTAACGCAACTCTAGTTGTTGAGTACAAATATGCAACGATTAGATCGATGCACCGCGTTTATTCAGAGAATTTCACGTTTTATTATGAGTTGAGTCAATTTCAACGGTGTTCTTTGTTTACTGGTATCAACACTATGATAACCGTACGGCAATCTAACGCAACTCTAGCTGTTGAGTACAACTACGCAAGGATAGAACGATCCACTGCGTAGATTATGAGAAATTCACGTTTTATTATGAGTTGAGTCAATTTCAACGGTGTTCTTTGTTTACTGCTATCAACACTATGATAACCGTACGGTAATCTAACGCAACTCAAGCTGTTGAGTACAACTATGCAAGGATTAGATCGATGCACCACGTAGATTATGAGAAATTCACGTTTTATTATGAATTGAGTCAATATCAATGGTGTTCTTTGTTTACTGGTATCAACACTATGATAACCGTACGGCAATCTAACGCAACTCAAGCAGCTGAGTACAACTATGCAACGATTAGTTCGATGCACCGCGTTTATTCGGAGAATTTCACGTTTTATTATGAGTTGAGTCAATTTCAAAGGTGTTCTTTGTTTACTGGTATCAAAACTATGGTAACCGTAAGGTAATCTAACACAACTCTAGCCGTTGATTACAACAACGCAAGGATTAGAACGATGCACCGCGTTTATTCAGAGAATTTCACGTTTTATTATAAATTAAGTCAAAATCAGGTGGTTTCATTGTTCACTAGTACGAAACCTATAATAAACGTACGGTAATCTAACGCAACTCGAGCTGTTGAGTACAACTATGCAAGGATAGAACGATCCACTGCGTAGATTATGAGAAATTCACGTTTTATTATGAATTGAGTCAATATCAAAGGTTTTCATTGTTTACTGGTATCAACACTATGATAACCGTACGGCAATCTAACGCAACTCTAGCTGTTGAGTACAACTACGCAAGGATAGAACGATCCACTGCGTAGATTATGAGAAATTCACGTTTTATTATGAGTTGAGTCAATTTCAACGGTGTTCTTTGTTTACTGCTATCAACACTATGATAACCGTACGGCAATCTAACGCAACTCTAGCTGTTGAGTACAACTACGCAAGGATAGAACGATCCACTGCGTAGATTATGAGAAATTCACGTTTTATTATGAATTGAGTCAATATCAATGGTGTTCTTTGTTTACTGGTATCAACACTATGATAACCGTACGGCAATCTAACGCAACTCAAGCAGCTGAGTACAACTATGCAACGATTAGATCGATGCACCACATAGATTATGAGAAATTCACGTTTTAATAATATAAATTGGGACAAAATCGGTGAGTTTCATTGCTCACTAGTACGAAACCTATAATAAACGTACGGCAATCTAACGCAACTCTAGCTGTTGAGTACAACTATGCAACGATTAGATCGATGCACCGCGTTTATTCAGAGAATTTCACGTTTTATTATGAGTTGAGTCAATTTCAAAGGTGTTCTTTGTTTACTGGTATCAAAACTATGGTAACCGTAAGGTAATCTAACACAACTCTAGCCGTTGAGTACAACAACGCAAGGATTAGAACGATCCACTGCGTAGATTATGAGAAATTCACGTTTTATTATGAATTGAGTCAATATCAAAGGTTTTCATTGTTTACTGGTATCAACACTATGATAACCGTACGGCAATCTAACGCAACTCTAGCTGTTGAGTACAACTACGCAAGGATAGAACGATCCACTGCGTAGATTATGAGAAATTCACGTTTTATTATGAGTTGAGTCAATTTCAACGGTGTTCTTTGTTTACTGCTATCAACACTATGATAACCGTACGGCAATCTGACGCATCACAAGCTGCTGAGTACTACTATGCAACGATTAGATCGATGCACCACGTAGATTATGAGAAATTCACGTTTTATTATGAATTGAGTCAATATCAATGGTGTTCTTTGTTTACTGGTATCAACACTATGATAACCGTACGGCAATCTAACGCAACTCAAGCAGCTGAGTACAACTATGCAACGATTAGATCGATGCACCACATAGATTATGAGAAATTCACGTTTTAATAATATAAATTGGGACAAAATCGGTGAGTTTCATTGCTCACTAGTACGAAACCTATAATAAACGTACGGCAATCTAACGCAACTCTAGCTGTTGAGTACAACTATGCAACGATTAGATCGATGCACCGCGTTTATTCAGAGAATTTCACGTTTTATTATGAGTTGAGTCAATTTCAAAGGTGTTCTTTGTTTACTGGTATCAAAACTATGGTAACCGTAAGGTAATCTAACACAACTCTAGCCGTTGAGTACAACAACGCAAGGATTAGAACGATGCACCGCGTTTATTCAGAGAATTTCACGTTTTATTATAAATTAAGTCAAAATCAGGTGGTTTCATTGTTCACTAGTACGAAACCTATAATAAACGTACGGTAATCTAACTTAGCTCAAGCTGTTGAGTACAACTATGCAACGATTAGATCGATGCACCGCGTTTATTCAGAAAATTTCACGTTTTATTATTAATTGAGTCAAAATCAGTTGGTTTCATTGCTCACTAGTACGAAACCTATAATAAACGTACGGCATTCAAACACAACTCAATCTGTTGAGTACAACTATGCAACGATTAGATCGTTGCACCACATAGATTATGAGAAATTCACGTATTAATAATATAAATTGAGACAAAATCGGTGAGTTTCATTGCTCACTAGTACGAAACCACGTACGGCAATCTAACGCAACTCTAGCTGTTGAGTACAACTATGCAACGATTAGATCGATGCACCGCGTAGATTATGAGAAATTCACGTTTTATTATGAATTGAATCAATATCAAAGGTTTTCATTGTTTACTGGTATCAAAACTATGATAACCGTACGGTAATCTAACGCAACTCTAGCTGTTGAGTACAACTATGCAAGGATTAGATCGATGCACCACGTAGATTATGAGAAATTCACGTTTTATTATGAATTGAGTCAATATCAATGGTGTTCTTTGTTTACTGGTATCAACACTATGATAACCGTACGGCAATCTAACGCAACTCAAGCAGCTGAGTACAACTATGCAACGATTAGTTCGATGCACCGCGTTTACTCAGAGAATTTCACGTTTTATTATGAGTTGAGTCAATTTCAACGGTGTTCTTTGTTTACTGGTATCAACACTATGATAACCGTACGGCAATCTAACGCAACTCTAGCTGTTGAGTACAACTACGCAAGGATAGAACGATCCACTGCGTAGATTATGAGAAATTCACGTTTTATTATGAGTTGAGTCAATTTCAACGGTGTTCTTTGTTTACTGCTATCAACACTATGATAACCGTACGGCAATCTAACGCAACTCTAGCTGTTGAGTACAACTACGCAAGGATAGAACGATCCACTGCGTAGATTATGAGAAATTCACGTTTTATTATGAGTTGAGTCAATTTCAACGGTGTTCTTTGTTTACTGCTATCAACACTATGATAACCGTACGGTAATCTAACGCAACTCAAGCTGTTGAGTACAACTATGCAAGGATTAGATCGATGCACCACGTAGATTATGAGAAATTCACGTTTTATTATGAATTGAGTCAATATCAATGGTGTTCTTTGTTTACTGGTATCAACACTATGATAACCGTACGGCAATCTAACGCAACTCAAGCAGCTGAGTACAACTATGCAACGATTAGTTCGATGCACCACATAGATTATGAGAAATTCACGTTTTAATAATATAAATTGAGACAAAATCGGTGAGTTTCATTGCTCACTAGTACGAAACCTATAATAAACGTACGGCAATCTAACGCAACTCTAGCTGTTGAGTACAACTATGCAACGATTAGATCGATGCACCGCGTTTATTCAGAGAATTTCACGTTTTATTATGAGTTGAGTCAATTTCAACGGTGTTCTTTGTTTACTGGTATCAAAACTATGGTAACCGTAAGGTAATCTAACACAACTCTAGCCGTTGAGTACAACAACGCAAGGATTAGAACGATGCACCGCGTTTATTCAGAGAATTTCACGTTTTATTATAAATTAAGTCAAAATCAGGTGGTTTCATTGTTCACTAGTACGATACCTATAATAAACGTACGGCAATCTAACGCAACTCTAGTTGTTGAGTACAAATATGCAACGATTAGATCGATGCACCGCGTTTATTCAGAGAATTTCACGTTTTATTATGAGTTGAGTCAATTTCAACGGTGTTCTTTGTTTACTGGTATCAACACTATGATAACCGTACGGCAATCTAACGCAACTCTAGCTGTTGAGTACAACTACGCAAGGATAGAACGATCCACTGCGTAGATTATGAGAAATTCACGTTTTATTATGAGTTGAGTCAATTTCAACGGTGTTCTTTGTTTACTGCTATCAACACTATGATAACCGTACGGTAATCTAACGCAACTCAAGCTGTTGAGTACAACTATGCAAGGATTAGATCGATGCACCACGTAGATTATGAGAAATTCACGTTTTATTATGAATTGAGTCAATATCAATGGTGTTCTTTGTTTACTGGTATCAACACTATGATAACCGTACGGCAATCTAACGCAACTCAAGCAGCTGAGTACAACTATGCAACGATTAGTTCGATGCACCGCGTTTATTCGGAGAATTTCACGTTTTATTATGAGTTGAGTCAATTTCAAAGGTGTTCTTTGTTTACTGGTATCAAAACTATGGTAACCGTAAGGTAATCTAACACAACTCTAGCCGTTGATTACAACAACGCAAGGATTAGAACGATGCACCGCGTTTATTCAGAGAATTTCACGTTTTATTATAAATTAAGTCAAAATCAGGTGGTTTCATTGTTCACTAGTACGAAACCTATAATAAACGTACGGTAATCTAACGCAACTCGAGCTGTTGAGTACAACTATGCAAGGATAGAACGATCCACTGCGTAGATTATGAGAAATTCACGTTTTATTATGAATTGAGTCAATATCAAAGGTTTTCATTGTTTACTGGTATCAACACTATGATAACCGTACGGCAATCTAACGCAACTCTAGCTGTTGAGTACAACTACGCAAGGATAGAACGATCCACTGCGTAGATTATGAGAAATTCACGTTTTATTATGAGTTGAGTCAATTTCAACGGTGTTCTTTGTTTACTGCTATCAACACTATGATAACCGTACGGCAATCTAACGCAACTCTAGCTGTTGAGTACAACTACGCAAGGATAGAACGATCCACTGCGTAGATTATGAGAAATTCACGTTTTATTATGAGTTGTGTCAATTTCAACGGTGTTCTTTGTTTACTGCTATCAACACTATGATAACCGTACGGTAATCTAACGCAACTCAAGCTGTTGAGTACAACTATGCAAGGATTAGATCGATGCACCACGTAGATTATGAGAAATTCACGTTTTATTATGAATTGAGTCAATATCAATGGTGTTCTTTGTTTACTGGTATCAACACTATGATAACCGTACGGCAATCTAACGCAACTCAAGCAGCTGAGTACAACTATGCAACGATTAGTTCGATGCACCACATAGATTATGAGAAATTCACGTTTTAATAATATAAATTGAGACAAAATCGGTGAGTTTCATTGCTCACTAGTACGAAACCTATAATAAACGTACGGCAATCTAACGCAACTCTAGCTGTTGAGTACAACTATGCAACGATTAGATCGATGCACCGCGTTTATTCAGAGAATTTCACGTTTTATTATGAGTTGAGTCAATTTCAACGGTGTTCTTTGTTTACTGGTATCAAAACTATGGTAACCGTAAGGTAATCTAACACAACTCTAGCCGTTGAGTACAACAACGCAAGGATTAGAACGATGCACCGCGTTTATTCAGAGAATTTCACGTTTTATTATAAATTAAGTCAAAATCAGGTGGTTTCATTGTTCACTAGTACGATACCTATAATAAACGTACGGCAATCTAACGCAACTCTAGTTGTTGAGTACAAATATGCAACGATTAGATCGATGCACCGCGTTTATTCAGAGAATTTCACGTTTTATTATGAGTTGAGTCAATTTCAACGGTGTTCTTTGTTTACTGGTATCAACACTATGATAACCGTACGGCAATCTAACGCAACTCTAGCTGTTGAGTACAACTACGCAAGGATAGAACGATCCACTGCGTAGATTATGAGAAATTCACGTTTTATTATGAGTTGAGTCAATTTCAACGGTGTTCTTTGTTTACTGCTATCAACACTATGATAACCGTACGGTAATCTAACGCAACTCAAGCTGTTGAGTACAACTATGCAAGGATTAGATCGATGCACCACGTAGATTATGAGAAATTCACGTTTTATTATGAATTGAGTCAATATCAATGGTGTTCTTTGTTTACTGGTATCAACACTATGATAACCGTACGGCAATCTAACGCAACTCAAGCAGCTGAGTACAACTATGCAACGATTAGTTCGATGCACCACATAGATTATGAGAAATTCACGTTTTAATAATATAAATTGAGACAAAATCGGTGAGTTTCATTGCTCACTAGTACGAAACCTATAATAAACGTACGGCAATCTAACGCAACTCTAGCTGTTGAGTACAACTATGCAATGATTAGATCGATGCACCGCGTTTATTCGGAGAATTTCACGTTTTATTATGAGTTGAGTCAATTTCAAAGGTGTTCTTTGTTTACTGGTATCAAAACTATGGTAACCGTAAGGTAATCTAACACAACTCTAGCCGTTGATTACAACAACGCAAGGATTAGAACGATGCACCGCGTTTATTCAGAGAATTTCACGTTTTATTATAAATTAAGTCAAAATCAGGTGGTTTCATTGTTCACTAGTACGAAACCTATAATAAACGTACGGTAATCTAACGCAACTCGAGCTGTTGAGTACAACTATGCAAGGATAGAACGATCCACTGCGTAGATTATGAGAAATTCACGTTTTATTATGAATTGAGTCAATATCAAAGGTTTTCATTGTTTACTGGTATCAAAACTATGATAACATTACGGTAATCTAACGCAACTCTAGCTGTTGAGTACAACTATGCAAGGATTAGATCGATGCACCACGTAGATTATGAGAAATTCACGTTTTATTATGAATTGAGTCAATATCAATGGTGTTCTTTGTTTACTGGTATCAACACTATGATAACCGTACGGCAATCTAACGCAACTCAAGCAGCTGAGTACAACTATGCAACGATTAGTTCGATGCACCGCGTTTACTCAGAGAATTTCACGTTTTATTATGAGTTGAGTCAATTTCAACGGTGTTCTTTGTTTACTGCTATCAACACTATGATAACCGTACGGTAATCTAACGCAACTCAAGCTGTTGAGTACAACTATGCAAGGATTAGATCGATGCACCACGTAGATTATGAGAAATTCACGTTTTATTATGAATTAAGTCAATATCAATGGTGTTCTTTGTTTACTGGTATCAACACTATGATAACCGTACGGCAATCTAACGCAACTCAAGCAGCTGAGTACAACTATGCAACGATTAGTTCGATGCACCACATAGATTATGAGAAATTCACGTTTTAATAATATAAATTGAGACAAAATCGGTGAGTTTCATTGCTCACTAGTACGAAACCTATAATAAACGTACGGCAATCTAACGCAACTCTAGCTGTTGAGTACAACTATGCAACGATTAGATCGATGCACCGCGTTTATTCAGAGAATTTCACGTTTTATTATGAGTTGAGTCAATTTCAAAGGTGTTCTTTGTTTACTGGTATCAAAACTATGATAACCGTAAGGTAATCTAACGCAACTCAAGCTGCTGAGTACAACTATGCAACGATTAGATCGATGCACCACGTAGATTATGAGAAATTCACGTTTATTATGAATTAAGTCAATATCAAAGGTGTTCTTTGTTTACTGGTATCAAAACTATGATAACCGTAAGGTAATGTAACGCAACTCTAGCTGTTGAGTACAACTATGCAACGATTAGATCGATCCACTGCGTAGATTATGAGAAATTCACGTTTATTATGAATTGAGTCAATGTCAAAGGTGTTCTTTGTTTACTGGTATCAACACTATGATAACCGTACGGCAATCTAACGCAACTCTAGCTGTTGAGTACAACTATGCAACGATTAGATCGATGCACCGCGTTTATTCAGACAATTTCACGTTTTATTATGAGTTGATTCAATTTCAAAGGTTTTCATTGTTTACTGGTATCAAAACTATGATAACCGTACGGTAATCTAACGCAACTCTAGCTGTTGAGTACAACTATGCAAGGATTAGATCGATGCACCACTTAGATTATGAGAAATTCACGTTTTATTATGAATTGAGTCAATATCAAAGGTTTTCATTGTTTACTGGTATCAAAACTATGATAACCGTACGGTAAATTAACGCAACTCGAGCTGTTCAGTACAACTATATAAGTGTCGTATCGATCCACTGCGTAGATTATGAGAAATTCACGTTTTATACTGAATTGAGTCAATATCAAAGGTGTTCTTTGTTTACTGGTATCAAAACTATGATAACCGTAAGGTAATCTAACGCAACTCAAGCTGCTGAGTACAACTATGCAACGATTAGATCGATGCACCACGTAGATTATGAGAAATTCACGTTTTATTATGAATTGAGTCAATGTCAAAGGTGTTCTTTGTTTACTGGTATCAAAACTATGATAACCGTAAGGTAATCTAACGCAACTCAATCTGTTGAGTACAACTACGCAAGGATTAGATCGATGCATCGCGTTTATTCAGAGAATTTCACGTTTTATTATGAGTTGAGTCAATTTCAACGGTGTTCTTTGTTTACTGGTATCAACACTATGATAACCGTACGGCAATCTAACGCAACTCTAGCTGTTGAGTACAACTACGCAAGGATAGAACGATCCACTGCGTAGATTATGAGAAATTCACGTTTTATACTGAATTGAGTCAATATCAAAGGTGTTCTTTGTTTACTGGTATCAAAACTATGATAACCGTAAGGTAATCTAACGCAACTCAAGCTGCTGAGTACAACTATGCAACCATTAGTTCGATGCACCACGTAGATTATGAGAAATTCACGTTTTATTATGAATTGAGTCAATGTCAAAGGTGTTCTTTGTTTACTGGTATCAAAACTATGATAACCGTAAGGTAATCTAACGCAACTCAAGCTGCTGAGTACAACTATGCAACGATTAGATCGATGCACCACGTAGATTATGAGAAATTCACGTTTATTATGAATTGAGTCCATATCAAAGGTGTTCTTTGTTTACTGGTATCAAAACTATGATAACCGTAAGGTAATGTAACGCAACTCTAGCTGTTGAGTACAACTACGCAAGGATTAGATCGATGCACCGCGTTTATTCAGAGAATTTCACGTTTTATTATGAATTGAGTCAAAAACAGTTGGTTTCATTGCTCACTAGTACGAAACCTATAATAAACGTACGGTAAATTAACGCAACTCGAGCTGTTGAGTACAACTCTATACAAGGGTCGTATCGATCCACTGCGTAGATTATGAGAAATTCACGTTTTATTATGAATTGAGTCAATATCAAAGGTGTTCTTTGTTTACTGGTATCAAAACTAAGATAACCGTAAGGTAATCTAACGCAACTCAAGCTGCTGAGTACAACTATGCAACGATTAGATCGATGCACCTCGTAGATTATGAGAAATTCACGTTTTATTATGAATTGAGTCAATGTCAAAGGTGTTCTTTGTTTACTGGTATCAACACTATGATAACCGTACGGCAATCTAACGCAACTCTAGCTGTTGAGTCCAACTACGCAAGGATAGAACGATCCACTGCGTAGATTATGAGAAATTCACGTTTTATACTGAATTGAGTCAATATCAAAGGTGTTCTTTGTTTACTGGTATCAAAACTATGATAACCGTAAGGTAATCTAACGCAACTCAAGCTGCTGAGTACAACTATGCAACGATTAGATCGATGCACCACGTAGATTATGAGAAATTCACATTTTATTATGAATTGAGTCAATGTCAAAGGTGTTCTTTGATTACTGGTATCAAAACTATGATAACCGTAAGGTAATCTAACGCAACTCAAGCTGCTGAGTACAACTATGCAACGATTAGATCGATGCACCACGTAGATTATGAGAAATTCACGTTTTATTATGAATTGAGTCAATGTCAAAGGTGTTCTTTGATTACTGGTTTTTCAATCTGCCCCATATTCTATTATCAAACTCGCTTCGCGTGGGGTAAGTTGGTTATTGTCGATTTGGGTTTTAATTTTTATTCTCTATTTCGCTCGCCTTCCTCTGATGTGCCACGTGTTTAATTATGAAACTTGCTGCACGTGGAATAGGTGGGTTGGGAAGCTTTGGTTTTAGATTTACAGCTTGTCGATGTTGTCCTTCCTTCGATGTGCGACGTATTTTATAATTGAGCACATGGGGTAAGTTGATTTTAAATCTTTTAGTTGTAGATTCACAGCTTTACGAGGTTCGCCTTCCTCAGATGTGCCCCGTATTTTATTGTCGAACTCGCTGCATGTAGGGTAAGTGGGTTTGGGGTTCTTCGGGTTTCTATATTTTTTTCGCTCTCGCTCGCCATTTTTCAATCTGCCCCGTAATCTATTATCAAACTCGCTTCGCGTGGGGTTTGTTGGCTTTGAAGCTTTGGTTTTAGATTTAAAGCGTGTCGAGGTTCACCTTCCTTCGATGTGCCACGTATTTTATAATTGAGCGCGTGGGGTAAGTTGGTTTTAAAGCATTTGATTTTAGATTCGCAGCTTCACAAGGTACGCCTTCCTCCGATGTGCCCCATATTTTATTGTCGAACTCGCTGCACGTAGGGTAGGTGGGTTTGGGTTGCTTTGGGTTTCCATTTATTTCTCGCTCACGCTCGCCTTTTTTCAATCTGCCCCATATTCTATTATCAACCTCGCTTCGCGTGGGGTAAGTTGGTTATTGTCGATTTGGGTTTTAATTTTTTTTCTCTATTTCGCTCGCCTTCCTCTGATGTGCCACTTATTTTATTATGAAACTTGCTGCACGTGGAATAGGTGGGTTGGGAAGCTTTGGTTTTAGATTTACAGCTTGTTGATGTTGTCCTTCCTCCGATGTGCCCCGTATTTTATTGTCGAACTCGCTGCATGTAGGGTAAGTGGGTTTGGGGTTCTTCGGGTTTCTATATTTTTTTCGCTCTCGCTCGCCTTTTTTCAATCTGCCCCATATTCTATTATCAAACTCGCTTCGCGTGGGGTTTGTTGGCTTTGAAGCTTTGGTTTTAGATTTAAAGCGTGGGAGGTTCACCTTCCTTCGATGTGCCAAGTATTTTATAATTGAGCGCGTGGGGTAAGTAGGTTTTAAAGCTTTTGGTTTTAGATTCACAGCTTGACAAGGTACGCCTTCCTCCGATGTGCCCCGTATTTTATTGTTGAACTCGCTGCACGTGGAATAGGTGGGTAGGGAAGCTTTGGTTTTAGATTTACAGCTTGTCGATGTTCTCTTTCCTCCGATATGCCCCCTATTTTATTACCGAACTCGCTGCACGTGTGGTGAGTTGGTTATTGTCGGTTTGGGTTATAATTTTTTTTCTCTATTTCGCCCGCCTTTCTCTGATGTGCCATGTATTTTATTATGAAACTTCCTGCGCGTCGAGTAGGTGGGCTAGGAAGCTTTGGTTTTAGATTTACAGCGTGTCGAGGTTCACCTACCTTCGATGTGCCACGTATTTTATAATTGAGCGCGTGGGGTGAGTTGGTTTTAAAGCATTTGATTTTAGATTCACAGCTTGACAAGGTTCGCCTGCCTCCGATGTGCGGCGTATTTTATTATCGAACTCGCTGCATGTAGGGTAAGTGGGTTTGGGGTTCTTCGGGTTTCTATATTTTTTTCGCTCTCGCTCGCCATTTTTCAATCTGCCCCGTATTCTATTATCAAACTCGCTTCGCGTGGGGTTTGTTGGCTTTGAAGCTTTGGTTTTAGATTTAAAGCGTGTCGAGGTTCACCTTCCTTCGATGTGCCACGTATTTTATAATTGAGCGCGTGGGGTAAGTTGGTTTTAAAGCATTTGATTTTAGATTCGCAGCTTGACAAGGTACGACTTCCTCCGATGTGCCCCGTATTTTATTGTCGAACTCGCTGCACGTAGGGTAAGTGGGTTCGGGGTGCTTCGGGTTTCTATATTTTTTTCGCTCTCGCTCGCCTGTCTTCGATGTGCCACGCATTCGATTATCAAACTCGCTGCGCACGGGATAAGTGGGTTTTAAAGCTTTGGTTTTAGATTTACAGCGTGTCGAGGTTCACCTTCCTCCGATATGCCCACTATTTTATTATCTAATTCGCTGCGGGTGGGGTAAGTTGGTTTTAAAGCTTTTGGTTTTAGTTTCACAGCTTGACAAGGTACGCCTTCCTCTGATGTGCCCCGTATGTTATTGTCGAACTCGCTGCACGTAGGGTAAGTGGGTTCGGGGTGCTTCGGGTTTCTATATTTTTTTCGCTCTCGCTCGCCTGTCTTCGATGTGCCACGCATTCGATTATCAAACTCGCTGCGCACGGGATAAGTGGGTTTTAAAGCTTTGGTTTTAGATTTACAGCGTGTCGAGGTTCACCTTCCTCCGATATGCCCACTATTTTATTATCTAATTGGCTGCGGGTGGGGTAAGTTGGTTTTAAAGCTTTTTGTTTTAGTTTCACAGCTTGACAAGGTACGCCTTCCTCTGATGTACCCCGTATGTTATTGTCGAACTCGCTGCACGTAGGGTAAGTGGGTTCGGGGTGCTTCGGGTTTCTATATTTTTTTCTCTCTCGCTCGCCTGTCTTCGATGTGCCACGCATTCGATTATCAAACTCGCTTCGCGTGGGATATGTTGGTTTTGAAGCTTTGGTTTTAGATTTACAGCGTGTCGAGGTTCACCTTCCTCCGATATGCCCACTATTTTATAATCTAATTCGCTGCGGGTGGGGTAAGTTGGTTTTAAAGCTTTTGGTTTTAGTTTCACAGCTTGACAAGGTACGCCTTCCTCTGATGTGCCCCGTATGTTATTGTCGAACTCGCTGCACGTAGGGTAAGTGGGTTCGGGGTGCTTCGGGTTTCTATATTTTTTTCGCTCTCGCTCGCCTGTCTTCGATGTGCCCCGTATTCTATTATCAAACTCGCTTCGCGTGGGGTAAGTTGTTTTTAATGCTTTTGGTTTTAGATTCACAGCTTGACAAGGTACGCCTTCCTCTGATGTGCCCCGTATTTTATTGTCGAACTCGCTGCACGTAGGGTAACTGGGTTTGGGGTGCTTCGGGTTTCCATATTTTTTTCGCTCTCTCTCGCCTGTCTTCGATGTGCCACGCATTCGATTATCAAACTCGCTGCGCATGGGATAAGTGGGTTTTAAAGCTTTGGTTTTAGATTTACAGCGTGTCGAGGTTCACCTTCCTCCGATGTGCCCCGTATTTTATTGTCGAACTCACTGCACGTAGGCTAGGTGGAATTGGGGTGCTTTGGGTCTCAATTTTTTTCTCGCTCACGCTCGCCTTTTTTCAATGTGCCCCGTATTCTATTATCAAACTCGCTTCGCGTGGGGTAAGTTGTTTTTAATGCTTTTGGTTTTAGATTCACTGCTTTACCAGGTTCGCCTTCCTCCGATGTGCACCGTATTTTATTGTCGAACTCACTGCACGTAGGCTAGGTGGAATTGGGGTGCTTTGGGTTTCAATTTTTTTCTCGCTCACGCTCGCCTTTTTTCAATGTGCCCCGTATTCTATTATCAAACTCGCTTCGCGTCGGATATATTGGTTTTGAAGCTTTGGTTTTAGATTTACAGAGTGTCGAGGTTCACCTTCCTCCGATGTGCACCGTATTCTATTATCAAACTCGCTTCGCGTGGGGTAAGTTGTTTTTAATGCTTTTGGTTTTAGATTCACAGCTTGACAAGGTACGCCTTCCTCTGATGTGCCCCGTATGTTATTGTCGAACTCGCTGCACGTAGGGTAAGTGGGTTCGGGGTGCTTCGGGTTTCTATATTTTTTTCGCTCTCGCTCGCCTGTCTTCGATGTGCCACGCATTCGATTATCAAACTCGCTGCGCACGGGATAAGTGGGTTTTAAAGCTTTGGTTTTAGATTTACAGCGTGTCGAGGTTCACCTTCCTCCGATATGCCCACTATTTTATTATCTAATTGGCTGCGGGTGGGGTAAGTTGGTTTTAAAGCTTTTTGTTTTAGTTTCACAGCTTGACAAGGTACGCCTTCCTCTGATGTACCCCGTATGTTATTGTCGAACTCGCTGCACGTAGGGTAAGTGGGTTCGGGGTGCTTCGGGTTTCTATATTTTTTTCTCTCTCGCTCGCCTGTCTTCGATGTGCCACGCATTCGATTATCAAACTCGCTTCGCGTGGGATATGTTGGTTTTGAAGCTTTGGTTTTAGATTTACAGCGTGTCGAGGTTCACCTTCCTCCGATATGCCCACTATTTTATAATCTAATTCGCTGCGGGTGGGGTAAGTTGGTTTTAAAGCTTTTGGTTTTAGTTTCACAGCTTGACAAGGTACGCCTTCCTCTGATGTGCCCCGTATGTTATTGTCGAACTCGCTGCACGTAGGGTAAGTGGGTTCGGGGTGCTTCGGGTTTCTATATTTTTTTCGCTCTCGCTCGCCTGTCTTCGATGTGCCCCGTATTCTATTATCAAACTCGCTTCGCGTGGGGTAAGTTGTTTTTAATGCTTTTGGTTTTAGATTCACAGCTTGACAAGGTACGCCTTCCTCTGATGTGCCCCGTATTTTATTGTCGAACTCGCTGCACGTAGGGTAACTGGGTTTGGGGTGCTTCGGGTTTCCATATTTTTTTCGCTCTCTCTCGCCTGTCTTCGATGTGCCACGCATTCGATTATCAAACTCGCTGCGCATGGGATAAGTGGGTTTTAAAGCTTTGGTTTTAGATTTACAGCGTGTCGAGGTTCACCTTCCTCCGATGTGCCCCGTATTTTATTGTCGAACTCACTGCACGTAGGCTAGGTGGAATTGGGGTGCTTTGGGTCTCAATTTTTTTCTCGCTCACGCTCGCCTTTTTTCAATGTGCCCCGTATTCTATTATCAAACTCGCTTCGCGTGGGGTAAGTTGTTTTTAATGCTTTTGGTTTTAGATTCACTGCTTTACCAGGTTCGCCTTCCTCCGATGTGCACCGTATTTTATTGTCGAACTCACTGCACGTAGGCTAGGTGGAATTGGGGTGCTTTGGGTTTCAATTTTTTTCTCGCTCACGCTCGCCTTTTTTCAATGTGCCCCGTATTCTATTATCAAACTCGCTTCGCGTCGGATATATTGGTTTTGAAGCTTTGGTTTTAGATTTACAGAGTGTCGAGGTTCACCTTCCTCCGATGTGCACCGTATTCTATTATCAAACTCGCTTCGCGTGGGGTAAGTTGTTTTTAATGCTTTTGGTTTTAGATTCACAGCTTTACCAGGTTCGCCTTCCTCCGATGTGCCCCGTATTTTATTGTCGAACTCACTGCACGTAGGCTAGGTGGAATTGGGGTGCTTTGGGTTTCAATTTTTTTCTCGCTCACGCTCGCCTTTTTTCAATGTGCCCCGTATTCTATTATCAAACTCGCTTCGCGTCGGATATATTGGTTTTGAAGCTTTGGTTTTAGATTTACAGAGTGTCGAGGTTCACCTTCCTCCGATATGCCCACTATTTTATTATCTAATTGGCTGCGGGTGGGGTAAGTTGGTTTTAAAGCTTTTGGTTTTAGTTTCACAGCTTGACAAGGTACGCCTTCCTCTGATGTGCCCCGTATGTTATTGTCGAACTCGCTGCACGTAGGGTAAGTGGGTTCGGGGTGATTCGGGTTTCTATATTTTTTCTCTCTCGCTCGCCTGTCTTCGATGTGCCACGCATTCGATTATCAAACTCGCTTCGCGTGGGATATGTTGGTTTTGAAGCTTTGGTTTTAGATTTACAGCGTGTCGAGGTTCACCTTCCTCCGATATGCCCCGTATTCTATTATCAAACTCGCTTCGCGTGGGGTAAGTTGTTTTTAATGCTTTTGGTTTTAGATTCACAGCTTGACAAGGTACGCCTTCCTCTGATGTGCCCCGTATTTTATTGTCGAACTCGCTGCACGTAGGGTAACTGGGTTTGGGGTGCTTCGGGTTTCCATATTTTTTTCGCTCTCTCTCGCCTTTTTTCAATGTGCCCCGTATTCTATTATCAAACTCGCTTCGCGTCGGATATATTGGTTTTGAAGCTTTGGTTTTAGATTTACAGAGTGTCGAGGTTCACCTTCCTCCGATATGCCCACTATTTTATTATCTACTTGGCTGCGGGTGGGGTAAGTTGGTTTTAAAGCTTTTGGTTTTAGTTTCACAGCTTGACAAGGTACGCCTTCCTCTGATGTGCCCCGTATGTTATTGTCGAACTCGCTGCACGTAGGGTAAGTGGGTTCGGGGTGATTCGGGTTTCTATATTTTTTTCTCTCTCGCTCGCCTGTCTTCGATGTGCCACGCATTCGATTATCAAACTCGCTTCGCGTGGGATATGTTGGTTTTGAAGCTTTGGTTTTAGATTTACAGCGTGTCGAGGTTCACCTTCCTCCGATATGCCCACTATTTTATTATCTAATTCGCTGCGGGTGGGGTAAGTTGGTTTTAAAGCTTTTGGTTTTAGTTTCACAGCTTGACAAGGTACGCCTTCCTCTGATGTGCCCCGTATGTTATTGTCGAACTCGCTGCACGTAGGGTAAGTGGGTTCGGGGTGATTCGGGTTTCTATATTTTTTTCGCTCTCGCTCGCCTGTCTTCGATGTGCCACGCATTCGATTATCAAACTCGCTGCGCACGGGATAAGTGGGTTTTAAAGCTTTGGTTTTAGATTTACAGCATGTCGAGGTTCACCTTCCTCCGATATGCCCACTATTTTATTATCTAATTCGCTGCGGGTGGGGTAAGTTGGTTTTAAAGCTTTTGGTTTTAGTTTCACAGCTTGACAAGGTACGCCTTCCTCTGATGTGCCCCGTATGTTATTGTCGAACTCGCTGCACGTAGGGTAAGTGGGTTCGGGGTGCTTCGGGTTTCTATATTTTTTTCGCTCTCGCTCGCCTGTCTTCGATGTGCCACGCATTCGATTATCAAACTCGCTGCGCATGGGATAAGTGGGTTTTAAAGGTTTGGTTTTAGATTTACAGCGTGTCAAGGTTCACCTTCCTCCGATATGCCCACTATTTTATTATCTAATTCGCTGCGGGTGGGGTAAGTTGGTTTTAAAGCTTTTGGTTTTAGTTTCACAGCTTGACAAGGTACGCCTTCCTCTGATGTGCCCCGTATGTTATTGTCGAACTCGCTGCACGTAGGGTAAGTGGGTTCGGGGTGATTCGGGTTTCTATATTTTTTTCGCTCTCGCTCGCCTGTCTTCGATGTGCCCCGTATTCTATTATCAAACTCGCTTCGCGTGGGGTAAGTTGTTTTTAATGCTTTTGGTTTTAGATTCACAGCTTGACAAGGTACGCCTTCCTCTGATGTGCCCCGTATTTTATTGTCGAACTCGCTGCACGTAGGGTAACTGGGTTTGGGGTGCTTCGGGTTTCCATATTTTTTTCGCTCTCTCTCGCCTGTCTTCGATGTGCCACGCATTCGATTATCAAACTCGCTGCGCATGGGATAAGTGGGTTTTAAAGCATTGGTTTTAGATTTACAGCGTGTCGAGGTTCACCTTCCTCCGATGTGCCCCGTATTTTATTGTCGAACTCACTGCACGTAGGCTAGGTGGAATTGGGGTGCTTTGGGTCTCAATTTTTTTCTCGCTCACGCTCGCCTTTTTTCAATGTGCCCCGTATTCTATTATCAAACTCGCTTCGCGTCGGATATATTAGTTTTGAAGCTTTGGTTTTAGATTTACAGAGTGTCGAGGTTCACCTTCCTCCGATGTGCACCGTATTCTATTATCAAACTCGCTTCGCGTGGGGTAAGTTGTTTTTAATGCTTTTGGTTTTAGATTCACAGCTTTACCAGGTTCGCCTTCCTCCGATGTGCCCCGTATTTTATTGTCGAACTCACTGCACGTAGGCTAGGTGGAATTGGGGTGCTTTGGGTTTCAATTTTTTTCTCGCTCACGCTCGCCTTTTTTCAATGTGCCCCGTATTCTATTATCAAACTCGCTTCGCGTCGGATATATTGGTTTTGAAGCTTTGGTTTTAGATTTACAGAGTGTCGAGGTTCACCTTCCTCCGATGTGCACCGTATTCTATTATCAAACTCGCTTCGCGTGGGGTAAGTTGTTTTTAATGCTTTTGGTTTTAGATTCACAGCTTTACCAGGTTCGCCTTCCTCCGATGTGCCCCGTATTTTATTGTCGAACTCACTGCACGTAGGCTAGGTGGAATTGGGGTGCTTTGGGTTTCAATTTTTTTCTCGCTCACGCTCGCCTTTTTTCAATGTGCCCCGTATTCTATTATCAAACTCGCTTCGCGTCGGATATATTGGTTTTGAAGCTTTGGTTTTAGATTTACAGAGTGTCGAGGTTCACCTTCCTCCGATATGCCCACTATTTTATTATCTAATTCGCTGAGGGTGGGGTAAGTTGGTTTTAAAGCTTTTGGTTTTAGTTTCACAGCTGACAAGGTACGCCTTCCTCTGATGTGCCCCGTATGTTATTGTCGAACTCGCTGCACGTAGGGTAAGTGGGTTCGGGGTGCTTCGGGTTTCTATATTTTTTTCGCTCTCGCTCGCCTGTCTTCGATGTGCCACGCATTCGATTATCAAACTCGCTGCGCACGGGATAAGTGGGTTTTAAAGCTTTGGTTTTAGATTTACAGCGTGTCGAGGTTCACCTTCCTCCGATATGCCCACTATTTTATTATCTAATTGGCTGCGGGTGGGGTAAGTTGGTTTTAAAGCTTTTTGTTTTAGTTTCACAGCTTGACAAGGTACGCCTTCCTCTGATGTACCCCGTATGTTATTGTCGAACTCGCTGCACGTAGGGTAAGTGGGTTCGGGGTGCTTCGGGTTTCTATATTTTTTTCTCTCTCGCTCGCCTGTCTTCGATGTGCCACGCATTCGATTATCAAACTCGCTTCGCGTGGGATATGTTGGTTTTGAAGCTTTGGTTTTAGATTTACAGCGTGTCGAGGTTCACCTTCCTCCGATATGCCCACTATTTTATAATCTAATTCGCTGCGGGTGGGGTAAGTTGGTTTTAAAGCTTTTGGTTTTAGTTTCACAGCTTGACAAGGTACGCCTTCCTCTGATGTGCCCCGTATGTTATTGTCGAACTCGCTGCACGTAGGGTAAGTGGGTTCGGGGTGCTTCGGGTTTCTATATTTTTTTCGCTCTCGCTCGCCTGTCTTCGATGTGCCCCGTATTCTATTATCAAACTCGCTTCGCGTGGGGTAAGTTGTTTTTAATGCTTTTGGTTTTAGATTCACAGCTTGACAAGGTACGCCTTCCTCTGATGTGCCCCGTATTTTATTGTCGAACTCGCTGCACGTAGGGTAACTGGGTTTGGGGTGCTTCGGGTTTCCATATTTTTTTCGCTCTCTCTCGCCTGTCTTCGATGTGCCACGCATTCGATTATCAAACTCGCTGCGCATGGGATAAGTGGGTTTTAAAGCTTTGGTTTTAGATTTACAGCGTGTCGAGGTTCACCTTCCTCCGATGTGCCCCGTATTTTATTGTCGAACTCACTGCACGTAGGCTAGGTGGAATTGGGGTGCTTTGGGTCTCAATTTTTTTCTCGCTCACGCTCGCCTTTTTTCAATGTGCCCCGTATTCTATTATCAAACTCGCTTCGCGTGGGGTAAGTTGTTTTTAATGCTTTTGGTTTTAGATTCACTGCTTTACCAGGTTCGCCTTCCTCCGATGTGCACCGTATTTTATTGTCGAACTCACTGCACGTAGGCTAGGTGGAATTGGGGTGCTTTGGGTTTCAATTTTTTTCTCGCTCACGCTCGCCTTTTTTCAATGTGCCCCGTATTCTATTATCAAACTCGCTTCGCGTCGGATATATTGGTTTTGAAGCTTTGGTTTTAGATTTACAGAGTGTCGAGGTTCACCTTCCTCCGATGTGCACCGTATTCTATTATCAAACTCGCTTCGCGTGGGGTAAGTTGTTTTTAATGCTTTTGGTTTTAGATTCACAGCTTGACAAGGTACGCCTTCCTCTGATGTGCCCCGTATGTTATTGTCGAACTCGCTGCACGTAGGGTAAGTGGGTTCGGGGTGCTTCGGGTTTCTATATTTTTTTCGCTCTCGCTCGCCTGTCTTCGATGTGCCACGCATTCGATTATCAAACTCGCTGCGCACGGGATAAGTGGGTTTTAAAGCTTTGGTTTTAGATTTACAGCGTGTCGAGGTTCACCTTCCTCCGATATGCCCACTATTTTATTATCTAATTGGCTGCGGGTGGGGTAAGTTGGTTTTAAAGCTTTTTGTTTTAGTTTCACAGCTTGACAAGGTACGCCTTCCTCTGATGTACCCCGTATGTTATTGTCGAACTCGCTGCACGTAGGGTAAGTGGGTTCGGGGTGCTTCGGGTTTCTATATTTTTTTCTCTCTCGCTCGCCTGTCTTCGATGTGCCACGCATTCGATTATCAAACTCGCTTCGCGTGGGATATGTTGGTTTTGAAGCTTTGGTTTTAGATTTACAGCGTGTCGAGGTTCACCTTCCTCCGATATGCCCACTATTTTATAATCTAATTCGCTGCGGGTGGGGTAAGTTGGTTTTAAAGCTTTTGGTTTTAGTTTCACAGCTTGACAAGGTACGCCTTCCTCTGATGTGCCCCGTATGTTATTGTCGAACTCGCTGCACGTAGGGTAAGTGGGTTCGGGGTGCTCCGGGTTTCTATATTTTTTTCGCTCTCGCTCGCCTGTCTTCGATGTGCCCCGTATTCTATTATCAAACTCGCTTCGCGTGGGGTAAGTTGTTTTTAATGCTTTTGGTTTTAGATTCACAGCTTGACAAGGTACGCCTTCCTCTGATGTGCCCCGTATTTTATTGTCGAACTCGCTGCACGTAGGGTAACTGGGTTTGGGGTGCTTCGGGTTTCCATATTTTTTTCGCTCTCTCTCGCCTGTCTTCGATGTGCCACGCATTCGATTATCAAACTCGCTGCGCATGGGATAAGTGGGTTTTAAAGCTTTGGTTTTAGATTTACAGCGTGTCGAGGTTCACCTTCCTCCGATGTGCCCCGTATTTTATTGTCGAACTCACTGCACGTAGGCTAGGTGGAATTGGGGTGCTTTGGGTCTCAATTTTTTTCTCGCTCACGCTCGCCTTTTTTCAATGTGCCCCGTATTCTATTATCAAACTCGCTTCGCGTGGGGTAAGTTGTTTTTAATGCTTTTGGTTTTAGATTCACTGCTTTACCAGGTTCGCCTTCCTCCGATGTGCACCGTATTTTATTGTCGAACTCACTGCACGTAGGCTAGGTGGAATTGGGGTGCTTTGGGTTTCAATTTTTTTCTCGCTCACGCTCGCCTTTTTTCAATGTGCCCCGTATTCTATTATCAAACTCGCTTCGCGTCGGATATATTGGTTTTGAAGCTTTGGTTTTAGATTTACAGAGTGTCGAGGTTCACCTTCCTCCGATGTGCACCGTATTCTATTATCAAACTCGCTTCGCGTGGGGTAAGTTGTTTTTAATGCTTTTGGTTTTAGATTCACAGCTTTACCAGGTTCGCCTTCCTCCGATGTGCCCCGTATTTTATTGTCGAACTCACTGCACGTAGGCTAGGTGGAATTGGGGTGCTTTGGGTTTCAATTTTTTTCTCGCTCACGCTCGCCTTTTTTCAATGTGCCCCGTATTCTATTATCAAACTCGCTTCGCGTCGGATATATTGGTTTTGAAGCTTTGGTTTTAGATTTACAGAGTGTCGAGGTTCACCTTCCTCCGATATGCCCACTATTTTATTATCTAATTGGCTGCGGGTGGGGTAAGTTGGTTTTAAAGCTTTTGGTTTTAGTTTCACAGCTTGACAAGGTACGCCTTCCTCTGATGTGCCCCGTATGTTATTGTCGAACTCGCTGCACGTAGGGTACGTGGGTTCGGGGTGATTCGGGTTTCTATATTTTTTCTCTCTCGCTCGCCTGTCTTCGATGTGCCACGCATTCGATTATCAAACTCGCTTCGCGTGGGATATGTTGGTTTTGAAGCTTTGGTTTTAGATTTACAGCGTGTCGAGGTTCACCTTCCTCCGATATGCCCCGTATTCTATTATCAAACTCGCTTCGCGTGGGGTAAGTTGTTTTTAATGCTTTTGGTTTTAGATTCACAGCTTGACAAGGTACGCCTTCCTCTGATGTGCCCCGTATTTTATTGTCGAACTCGCTGCACGTAGGGTAACTGGGTTTGGGGTGCTTCGGGTTTCCATATTTTTTTCGCTCTCTCTCGCCTTTTTTCAATGTGCCCCGTATTCTATTATCAAACTCGCTTCGCGTCGGATATATTGGTTTTGAAGCTTTGGTTTTAGATTTACAGAGTGTCGAGGTTCACCTTCCTCCGATATGCCCACTATTTTATTATCTACTTGGCTGCGGGTGGGGTAAGTTGGTTTTAAAGCTTTTGGTTTTAGTTTCACAGCTTGACAAGGTACGCCTTCCTCTGATGTGCCCCGTATGTTATTGTCGAACTCGCTGCACGTAGGGTAAGTGGGTTCGGGGTGATTCGGGTTTCTATATTTTTTTCTCTCTCGCTCGCCTGTCTTCGATGTGCCACGCATTCGATTATCAAACTCGCTTCGCGTGGGATATGTTGGTTTTGAAGCTTTGGTTTTAGATTTACAGCGTGTCGAGGTTCACCTTCCTCCGATATGCCCACTATTTTATTATCTAATTCGCTGCGGGTGGGGTAAGTTGGTTTTAAAGCTTTTGGTTTTAGTTTCACAGCTTGACAAGGTACGCCTTCCTCTGATGTGCCCCGTATGTTATTGTCGAACTCGCTGCACGTAGGGTAAGTGGGTTCGGGGTGATTCGGGTTTCTATATTTTTTTCGCTCTCGCTCGCCTGTCTTCGATGTGCCACGCATTCGATTATCAAACTCGCTGCGCACGGGATAAGTGGGTTTTAAAGCTTTGGTTTTAGATTTACAGCATGTCGAGGTTCACCTTCCTCCGATATGCCCACTATTTTATTATCTAATTCGCTGCGGGTGGGGTAAGTTGGTTTTAAAGCTTTTGGTTTTAGTTTCACAGCTTGACAAGGTACGCCTTCCTCTGATGTGCCCCGTATGTTATTGTCGAACTCGCTGCACGTAGGGTAAGTGGGTTCGGGGTGCTTCGGGTTTCTATATTTTTTTCGCTCTCGCTCGCCTGTCTTCGATGTGCCACGCATTCGATTATCAAACTCGCTGCGCATGGGATAAGTGGGTTTTAAAGGTTTGGTTTTAGATTTACAGCGTGTCAAGGTTCACCTTCCTCCGATATGCCCACTATTTTATTATCTAATTCGCTGCGGGTGGGGTAAGTTGGTTTTAAAGCTTTTGGTTTTAGTTTCACAGCTTGACAAGGTACGCCTTCCTCTGATGTGCCCCGTATGTTATTGTCGAACTCGCTGCACGTAGGGTAAGTGGGTTCGGGGTGATTCGGGTTTCTATATTTTTTTCGCTCTCGCTCGCCTGTCTTCGATGTGCCCCGTATTCTATTATCAAACTCGCTTCGCGTGGGGTAAGTTGTTTTTAATGCTTTTGGTTTTAGATTCACAGCTTGACAAGGTACGCCTTCCTCTGATGTGCCCCGTATTTTATTGTCGAACTCGCTGCACGTAGGGTAACTGGGTTTGGGGTGCTTCGGGTTTCCATATTTTTTTCGCTCTCTCTCGCCTGTCTTCGATGTGCCACGCATTCGATTATCAAACTCGCTGCGCATGGGATAAGTGGGTTTTAAAGCATTGGTTTTAGATTTACAGCGTGTCGAGGTTCACCTTCCTCCGATGTGCCCCGTATTTTATTGTCGAACTCACTGCACGTAGGCTAGGTGGAATTGGGGTGCTTTGGGTCTCAATTTTTTTCTCGCTCACGCTCGCCTTTTTTCAATGTGCCCCGTATTCTATTATCAAACTCGCTTCGCGTCGGATATATTAGTTTTGAAGCTTTGGTTTTAGATTTACAGAGTGTCGAGGTTCACCTTCCTCCGATGTGCACCGTATTCTATTATCAAACTCGCTTCGCGTGGGGTAAGTTGTTTTTAATGCTTTTGGTTTTAGATTCACAGCTTTACCAGGTTCGCCTTCCTCCGATGTGCCCCGTATTTTATTGTCGAACTCACTGCACGTAGGCTAGGTGGAATTGGGGTGCTTTGGGTTTCAATTTTTTTCTCGCTCACGCTCGCCTTTTTTCAATGTGCCCCGTATTCTATTATCAAACTCGCTTCGCGTCGGATATATTGGTTTTGAAGCTTTGGTTTTAGATTTACAGAGTGTCGAGGTTCACCTTCCTCCGATGTGCACCGTATTCTATTATCAAACTCGCTTCGCGTGGGGTAAGTTGTTTTTAATGCTTTTGGTTTTAGATTCACAGCTTTACCAGGTTCGCCTTCCTCCGATGTGCCCCGTATTTTATTGTCGAACTCACTGCACGTAGGCTAGGTGGAATTGGGGTGCTTTGGGTTTCAATTTTTTTCTCGCTCACGCTCGCCTTTTTTCAATGTGCCCCGTATTCTATTATCAAACTCGCTTCGCGTCGGATATATTGGTTTTGAAGCTTTGGTTTTAGATTTACAGAGTGTCGAGGTTCACCTTCCTCCGATATGCCCACTATTTTATTATCTAATTCGCTGAGGGTGGGGTAAGTTGGTTTTAAAGCTTTTGGTTTTAGTTTCACAGCTGACAAGGTACGCCTTCCTCCGATGTGCCCCGTATTATATTGTCGAACTCGCTGCATGTAGGGTAAGTAGGTTTGGGGTTCTTCGGGTTTCTAAATTTTTTTCGCTCTCGCTCGCCTGTCTTCGATGTGCCACGCATTCGATTATCAAACTCGCTGCGCATAGGATAAGTGGGTTTTAAAGGTTTGGTTTTAGATTTACAGCGTGTCAAGGTTCACCTTCCTCCGATGTGCACCGTATTCTATTATCAAACTCGCTTCGCGTGGGGTAAGTTGTTTTTAATGCTTTTGGTTTTAGATTCACTGCTTTACCAGGTTCGCCTTCCTCCGATGTGCACCGTATTTTATTGTCGAACTCACTGCACGTAGGCTAGGTGGAATTGGGGTGCTTTGGGTTTCAATTTTTTTCTCGCTCACGCTCGCCTTTTTTCAATGTGCCCCGTATTCTATTATCAAACTCGCTTCGCGTCGGATATATTGGTTTTGAAGCTTTGGTTTTAGATTTACAGAGTGTCGAGGTTCACCTTCCTCCGATATGCCCACTATTTTATTATCTAATTGGCTGCGGGTGGGGTAAGTTGGTTTTAAAGCTTTTGGTTTTAGTTTCACAGCTTGACAAGGTACGCCTTCCTCTGATGTGCCCCGTATGTTATTGTCGAACTCGCTGCACGTAGGGTAAGTGGGTTCGGGGTGATTCGGGTTTCTATATTTTTTTCTCTCGCTCGCCTGTCTTCGATGTGCCACGCATTCGATTATCAAACTCGCTTCGCGTGGGATATGTTGGTTTTGAAGCTTTGGTTTTAGATTTACAGCGTGTCGAGGTTCACCTTCCTCCGATATGCCCCGTATTCTATTATCAAACTCGCTTCGCGTGGGGTAAGTTGTTTTTATTGCTTTTGGTTTTAGATTCACAGCTTGACAAGGTACGCCTTCCTCTGATGTGCCCCGTATTTTATTGTCGAACTCGCTGCACGTAGGGTAAGTGGGTTCGGGGTGCTTCGGGTTTCTATATTTTTTTCGCTCTCGCTCGCCTGTCTTCGATGTGCCACGCATTCGATTATCAAACTCGCTGCGCATGGGATAAGTGGGTTTTAAAGCTTTGGTTTTAGATTCACAGCTTTACGAGGTTCACCTTCCTCCGATGTGCGCCGTATTTTATTGTCGAACTCACTGCACGTAGGCTAGGTGGAATTGGGGTGCTTTGGGTTTCAATTTTTTTCGCGCTCACGCTCGCCTTTTTTCAATGTGCCCCGTATTCTATTATCAAACTCGCTTCGCGTGGGATATGTTGGTTTTGAAGCTTTGGTTTTAGATTTACAGCGTGTCGAGGTTCACCTTCCTCCGATATGCCCACTATTTTATTATCTAATTCGCTGCGGGTGGGGTAAGTTGGTTTTAAAGCTTTTGGTTTTAGTTTCAGCTTGACAAGGTACGCCTTCCTCTTTTATGCCCCGTATGTTATTGTCGAACTCGCTGCACGTAGGGTAAGTGGGTTCGGGGTGCTTCGGGTTTCTATATTTTTTTCGCTCTCGCTCGCCTGTCTTCGATGTGCCACGCATTCGATTATCAAACTCGCTGCGCATGGGATAAGTGGGTTTTAAAGCTTTGGATTTTGATTCACAGCTTTACGAGGTTCGCCTTCCTCCGATGTGCCCCGTATTTTATTGTCGAACTCTCTGCACGTAGGGTAGGTGGGATTGGGGTGCTTTGGGTTTCAATTTTTTTCTCGCTCACGCTCGCCTTTTTTCAATGTGCCCCGTATTCTTTTATCAAACTCCCTTCGCGTGGGGTATGTTGGTTTTGTAGTTTTGGTTTTAGATTTACAGCGTGTCGAGGTTCACCTTCCTTCGATGTGCCACGTATTTTATAATTGAACTCGCTGCGCGTGGGGTATGTGGGTTTAGAATCTTTGGTTTTAGATTCATAGCGTGTCGAGGTTCGCCTTCCTCCGACATGCCCCGTATTTTATTACCGTACTCGCTGCACGTGTGGTAAGTTGGTTATTGTCGATTTGGTTTTTACATTTTTTTTCTCTATTTTGGTTCTTGACTATATCCGCGTCGCGCTAGTGCGTTGTTCAAAGGCTACGGCTTCCGTGATTGCTTCTGTGAGACATAATGGATTTTTCGAACTGATTTGGTGTTGTAATTCTCCGTTAAGACCAAATAAGAATTGATTAAGGGGCTCTTTATCCGCGTTATTTTTATAGGTAGCTCTCTTCCAGCACGCATGTTGCGGCTTCGCATCATAGATGTTTATCAATCTGTTGTGCATTGTTCGGAAGTATAGTCCGTTTTCTCCCGCACTTTCTCCTGTATATTGGCGAGTTACCCACGGCTGACATTAGGATTGGGCTGTTTCGACGACCCCATAAACAAGGTCATGCTATGGTCTTTCTAAGATTTTCCCTAATGCCTCTTTCTCCGATAGAGAAAAATATACACACATGCACACACACATATACATATATTGTGATGTTGCGCTTTTTATAACCGATTCCGGTGACGCAAACAGTCAGTTTATACTAGTTTTTACTTCGATCTCTGTACCGCGGTCTCTTACATCTACAGAAGGGGATAACGTGTAGATCTAGGAACACGTATGATCCTTAATTCGATTAACGACTTTTATTAATCAGGCAACTTCTCCAAAAGTATTCTCCAAAAACAACCGATTTAACACTTTATTCAGTACTTCTCCGCGATATTCACACTTTAGTGGTCCAAAATGGCGGTGGCGTCCTTTTAACCGACGCGCCTCGACCAAGATGGCGATTGACAACTCGCCTCTGGACAAAATCCTGGGAAACGCGACGTCTATGATTTTAACCGCGGAACGTGGTCTCAATCCCTTGGTTTCCTAAAAATCGCGAGAACAACCGGGACTCGGAGGCCCGTTGTGACGCAATGATAGGAGGAAGGAATCCTCTGTCGCAATGGCCTGATGCCGGCTCTATCCAGAGTTTTCTCTGATCTATTGTCGCTATCTGCTTCGCGTTTCGAGTTTGCGAGTCTATTATTTAGTCCTCGACTTATTGGCGCCACGATCCAAAATATAATTTGTCCCGTTCGCCTTACCTCTCTCCATCCAGACTCCGCGATCGCGTCATCTTACCGAAACGGACAATACTTGTTGGCTTATTTTGCGCGTTTCGTACAACAACATAACGGCGAGAAAACGCGATCTCTTTCGTGACAACTTCGTTCGTGATTTAAGCGAACACTCTACGAACTCGCGACTCGACAACTCCATACGTACGACTTTACGACTTTAAAACGAAGGACTACTACTTCGACTGCTCCAAGTTCGGCTCCAGGGTTGACGACGAATTGAACGCTGAGGAAGCTTCATCGCGGCGCGAAACCCTGCGCGTCTCGGAAAAGACGCATTCGGAACGCCCTCTATATATTATTTCTCCCGCGCGAAATAATGCGAGTCATAATGAATATTAATGACGTCCTGCGGCGCCAATTACAAATTGGCACTATTGTCTCATCCTGACGCCACCTAACGCGGTCATTCGCGACGATAACGAATAGTACGAAACTGCTAGTGGTGACGCGCCATATTTTCCAACGACGCTCGTGATGTCGACGCTCCTTTACGCCTACTGTACGCGAGTCAGCTGTGCGGCTCTCTCTCTCTCGCCGAGGCTCACGCGCGCGTTCCCTCTCTCCACGGCTATATACTATCGCGGCAGCTATATGCTCGCGGCTCGGCGCTTACCTACTCGTACGAATGTTTTTGCGAGCGAGATGCGCGGCGTGGCTATCGCGCGCGGATCTTCTCGTATTCCCGAGGACGACGCGAAGTCTCCTGGTGCCGTCATCAGCAACAGGCACGACGGTTCTGCCGATATAACAGCGACCCAGGGTTTCGGTTGGGCCGCATTGGCGCTGAAGATGGTGTTGAAGATCGCGTATAACCTTTAACGTAGCTTTAATTTAAACTGAGTAGTGTTGGTGCAATCATTTTAAAAGACTTGAAAAAAATTCATTTGTTTTTTGATTCTATTCTGGAAAATTGAAAATTGGTGAGTGATTTTTGTGCTTGTGTAAAAATGTGTTAGAGGTATTCATCTGTTTTTATGTGTTTATACATAGACAGCCATAAATCTTTAAAATGCCTGTTTAATTCACAGTACCCTTCGTGCCCCTTTTTCTAAAATTCTAATTATGCAATTTTCGCGGCACAGATTTTTTTATGTGTATTATTCATTCACTTTTGTTTAATTTATATGTTGTTACACAAAACATTCAAATTGCGAGAGTTTCATATCCCGGATGGGCCCCCAATTTTGTTAAGTGATTTTGGGAACATGTATACAATAGATTTTGACGTTTTCTTCGGAGGCAAAAACACAACTGACGCGCTTGGCTTCACCAAGTGACGTCGAAGTTGAAGAGAAGGAGAGGGAGAGGGAGAGAGAAAGCGTCGCACTTTCTCTCACACACAGTCCCGTTATCCACCCTTCTTCCAGCGTTGCGACTTTCTTGGCTTGGCTCATTGCTTCGGTCTTATGGGCCTGGCAACACCGCAAGCCCTGAAAGCTGCTGCGCTAGCTCTGTAAGATATAGTCGGCCCGAGTGCCGGGTAGTGCGTCGTTGGTTCAGTGGTTAGAGCACATGCCTTGAGATCTCTTGAGTGCTGCGGAATCTCGCGTTCGCGCGATCGTTGAGGATGGTCTCGGCCTCGAGATGTCCGTGCTCTCGCCTCGACGATACTTCTGCCAGGGTTTAATCTCTCGGTTGTGCGCACGTGTTCGAACGGTTTGCTATCCCGAATTTATCTGACTTCGCTCGCAGCCTCTCGCGCGCGCCTCTCCGCATGACTTGGCAACACTGAGTTTAACTGCCGAGCCATCATCGCGCGACCGAACCAGAGCGCGCGATATGAATTCGCGGCCGCTCGTTACACCCCTCTTCCAGACGTTGCGTAGCCCGCGGTGCAACTCTGTATGGCCGTCGCGTGATCATGCGAAAGATGATATGCAGGGGTGTTAAAGGAGAGGGAGATCGTGTGTTAAATCGAGAAAACACTGCTCGTAGGGGACTCGAGGTACTATATTTTCCTCTAACTTCTTTTTCTCCTACATCACTTCTCCCCTAGTTTTTCTTCCTGTTACGTGGAACCTCCGTCAGAATCTTCTTATGCGAAGCTAGCTCCGGACACTAGTGGGACCTCCTTACTCCCAGGTGGCCACCCACAAAGCACCGTGGCTCTTCCTCCCTCTTCTTTCGTGTTGGTAAAGGAGCACTTTTAGGGCAGATCCCTTTTTTTCAATAAAAAGATAATCACTCAATTTTATAATATTTATTTCATCATTATAACACGCACGAGACATGTGCTTTCGTCGAGCGTCTACACGAGTAGCTCGAAGGCGACTAACTCTTACATAGAGCAGCGAGGAGATGACCCCTCTCATTCTCTTTCTCTCTCATTCAAACAAAACTTACTTTCGGTGTGCCTACGAATGTACATAGACGTGTATTATACGCAACCCATACATAAACTAGAGGCTGAATGCTTTTACATCAACATTTCGGATGTACTCCGCCCGCTGCTGCTCCATAATGAGCCAGCAGTTGTTTGAGGCGCACCTTCTCCTCCAGGAGCTTATGCGCCTTGCGCAACTCGACAAGGTATTCTTGCGACTTCCTCTCTTCCTCTGCGATGGCTCGGCGACGGTCTGCGCGCTGTCGACGGGCTCCAGCGACCAGCCTCTGCTCCTTGCGTCGATTTTCGATGCGAGTCGCCTATGCTGATGCCTCTGGGTCAGCCTGTTCTCCGGCCTGCTTGATGTACTAGTCAAATCGATCTAACAGGTCAAACTCCCATTCCTTGGTCTCCCCGATGGCGTCGTGGAGCTGCTGTAACTTCTGGTGCATGTCGCGCCAGCACTACTGATGGTCGTCTTCTTTTCAGGCGCTGTTAACGGTCGCGACCGATGGCGCAGGCGAAGAAGTTGCCCCTTCACATGCACCTTCTTCTTCAAAATGGCTAGCGACTGGTTCTTTAGGTCGTTTCTCGGCCGGCTCCTCGGGCTTATCATTGGCCGCTTCCTTGGCCAGGGATCCCGCGGGTGCCTCGACGTCCGTGACGATCGTCTCGTCGAGCTCTGAGTCGAGCTCGGCTTCGGCGCAGCGTATCTCGGCGGTCAGGCGGATCAGGTCCCTGAACGCGCGCTACACGGTCTTCGGCTCAATCGTCGCCCTCGGGAGCTTTATCGCTGCGGCGAAGCACTGCATACGGCTCGCGCCCGTCTTCCAACGCAGGTCTTCTTCTTCCGCCATCTTCAGTTGACGCGTAGATACTGTTAGGGAGAGGAGAAAGAAAGGCTATGGTTATGATGATAGACATTATAATGAGTGATTATTGTGAAGTACGCGCGACGCGACGCCTTGCTCGTGACGTCAGAGGTGACAACGCAGCCGGGTTGGGCTGCTTCGTTTTTCTCGCTTTGGTGGAGCCCTTCGTTAGGCCGGGCTTGCGCTTCTCTACCTGCGGATTTTCCGTCGGCGCGCTCGCTGTTACAACTTTGCGGGGACGCCCACGTGGGCGACGAGAGGATTTCGGTGACGCTTCGTTCGTGCATTCGCCGGCGCCGACACGTATTCGCCTGGCCATCGCTCGCGCTTTCGTCCCGCCGCTGCGTCCGTCGGCTCAAGGTCGGGCTCAAGGTCGCTCAATTCTGGCGGGTTGCTGAACGCCTTTGCTTCCATATTATCCCCCTTCGCTGCCTTCTTCATCGACTTCTTCGTCGCAAAAGATTTTCAACTCCTCGGCTGGGACCAGCTTTTCGATTTTGTCTTCTTTGTCGATCAGCTCGAACGTATTTGAGAAAACTTGCGCCGTAATAGTATACGGTCCTATGTAGGGAAAAGCCAACTTCGCCGTGATGCCTTCCGCCGCGGACGACAGTATGTGTCTCCTTTTAGCTACAATATCGCCGACCTTGAAAGTTGGCGCTTGCCGTCGGGCGTCGAACAGTTTTGCCTTGCGATCTTGAGACTTGCCAGACAGAGCTTTCCCGCGCTGGTAGCTTGGTGAGGCTGTTTTGCCACGCGCCCGCAGCCTACTGCTGTGTGGCTTCTTGGTCGTCCTTCACTCTATGAGATGCCGGCATTTTCGGCTGCCTGTCGAAATTCATTATCGCGGGTGTAGTTCCCGTCGATTTCGGTACTGCAGTGTTAAACAAGAACACGATCTCTTTGAGGTACTTGTCCCACGCTCAATGATTACCCTGAGCGGATGTGGCGATTTCTTTTTCACGGTACGATTCACCCGCTCAATCGGATTCGCCTGCGGATGGTACAGTGGCGAATACGAGTGGTGTATTTCCTGCGCCGCCAAGTAGTCGTTGATTAGTTTGTTCTTGAATTCGGTGTCGTTACCTGAATGAAATACTTTGGGCGTACCGAATCTGAAAATTACTCTCTTTTTGAGAGCAGCAAGTATCGCTTTGTCGTTGGCTTCGCGAAGTGGCACGCATTCGATCCATCAAGCAAATAAATCTTGAAAGACTCATGGCCTTTTGCTGACTTCGGCATGAGACCCATGATGTATCCGGCTTCCCATTGCCAAAGCCTCTGCACCACGCGTTTTTCTATGAACCTGGGTGGCGCGCGCTGTCTGGCTTCCCCATCTGGCGAAGCTGGCAGCCCTATACATACTCCGCTACGTTTCGGTACACTCTCGGCCAGAAATACTTTTCGATTACTCTTCTGTACGTTTTTCTGCGGCCAAAGTGTCCTGCCGTCAGCTGATCCTGGCATTCCTGCAATACTCGCCATCGTTTCTCGGTTGGCACGACGAGCTTCCATGCGTCGTTGTCGTCTTCCATTGCTCCCGCTATCTCTGGGTCTGGCCTGTACGTGTACACCCGCCCCCCCCCCCCCCACAATTTTCCACTCCGGCAAATTTTCTGGATTATTCTCGATCGCCTGATACGTATTATTATACCAACGATCCTGGGGTCGTGGCTCTTGTCTCACCGAAGCTATTGCCGGCTTTGTCTCTTCATACATGCAAGACAGCGCGTCTGAAACGTGATAGTCCGCGCCTTTGCGGTGCTCAATGATGTACTTGTGCCCTTGCAATTCCGATGCGCAGCGCCCCAGTCTGCTGGTTAAGTTTCGCAAATTGCATAACCAGCGTAGCCTGCTATGGTCCGTTATGATTTTAAACTTATAACCATAAATATATTGGCGAAACTTGCGTACAACGAAAAGCACGGCCAAGCATTCGCGCTAGCTGACCGTGTAGTTCCTCTCTGCGGGGGTGAGTACTCTGCTGGCAAATTCGAGCACTCGCTCTTGCTCGTGTTTATTCTGAGTCAGCACAACGCCGAACCCTGCATCGCTCGCGTCGGTTTGAATAATGAATTGCTGGTCGAAGCTTGGACAATGCAGTACTGGGGTCGAAGCGATGAAAGCTTTTATCGCCTTGAATGCTGACTGTTGTTCTTCACCCCATACGAACGGCTGGTCTTTCTTTGTTAGCCGAGTCATGGGCTCGGCCAACGTCGCGTAATTTTCCAGAAATTGACTGTACCACGACGCCATGCCGTGAAAACGTCTAAGCTGCTTTGAATTCTTCGGTTCTAGAAAATTTATAATCGGCGCTTAACTCAAAAACCCACAAGGTTCGAGAGTCGGTAAGCCCCGGGAAGATTCCTGTAGTCGGAGTCAAGCGAGTCTTGGGTTGAAGCTTCACTAGTCAGGCGTTCAGCTGTCGAGGACTCCTTGGCAAAGGTGGGTGGCTGGGGAATCGGTATGAAGAAGGTGAAGTTGGCCCGGCTAATTCACTTTATGAGGGGGGGCTGTAACGGGAATGGATAGCGCCCGTAAGAGCCAGTCGGTGCGAGTGCAGGATAGTGCGTCGTTGGCTCAGTAGTTAGAGCACGGGCCTTGAGATCTCGGGGACGTATCATTATAGTTTTAACTGTTTTGTTTAAGACGTGTGGATGTTGTTTACTGGAAAGCAACGCGTCCAGGTCCTTGGCTTTTTTATTAAGTGTAAATCTTCCTTTTACATTTCACTTTTTACTTTCCGATTCACGCTGTGGTTGCGAGCGGGGCTCATAACCTGTCGGTATAAGGATTTACTAGACGTGATTAGGAATAAGGTAATACGTGAATAAAGAGACACTTCACAAAAGGAGTAAGACGATCAACCTGGCTTTATTATAGCTTAAAATAACAAAGGGGCTTAGACGCGTGACGTGAGCGAAGAGCGTGTTGATGGCTTGAGGAGCTGGCAAGCAGTAAGACATCGAGCAGAGAGCGCCGCCGAGCTTAGCAGCGGGTCCCGTGATTGAGACGGCTTGACATCTTGGGGCGCTGTGGCACCATCGGGCAGGGCTCAGTGCCGCGTAATATCGCCAATATTCCAATAAATAAAAACATGTACAATTTGTGTAATAAAAAAGGAATTATAGTAGAACTATGTCCACCTTTTATATACGAGATGAACGGAACAGCTGAGCGCTATAATAGGACGATAATGAACTCGGCGATTTAAAACTTACGATTTAAAATTAAGTAGTAAATACTGTACAGAAATTGTAAAAGCCGTAGCGTACTTAAAAAACAGGACTATAACAAATACGAGTAAAAATAAAACTACGTTTGAAATATTTTATAGAAGAAAATAAAAATTAACTTTGATTTAAAAGTGAAGACGAAAGTGATAATGAATCAGTCATTAGTATGAATGAAAACTCTTAATTAAACGAAATTGAAGAAAATGTCATAAATGAAAATAAGAAAAATAGAAGACTAATAAATATAAAAAATAAAAATAAATAATAAAAAAAATAAAAATGTCGATAACCAAGGAATCGAACTGCGAAGGTCACAACGCAAACAAAAACAACCAGATAGATATGGTCGATCCGATTCGTATTATATTTATGTAAATATTGTAAGCGCAGATAGTCCGACAACTTACGAAGAAGCTTTACGCGGAAACAATTCCGATTTATAGAAATAGGCTATGAACTGAGAAATAAATTGATTAAATAAAAATAAAACTTAGCAATTAGTAGAAAAAACGAAGTATAAGGAAATTTTAGATTTCAAATGTGTATTTACAAATAAATCCTATAATCAAAAAAGTACTGGAAAATTCATATTCTCCAGTAGCTGAAGTTCAAACAGTGAAGTTATTGTTATCATATTGTTGTAAAAATAGTTTAATGATTGGATATATATGGAAAAATAAAATCAGAAGTATTTGTAAACCAACCTTTAGGTTACAATGATAAAACTGAAAAAAATTATAAACTAAAAAATATGGACTGAAAATATGGAAAATAAAGTATGGACTGCCAGAAAGCCCGAGAGCTTGGTACGAATGTTTCGACCACTATATACAAAAATTAGGATTTGAGAGGATCATTGCTTGTACACAAAATGTAAGAATGAAAAAACAATTTATTGAATTATAGTGTAAACTATTTAAGTAGATTTCAAAATAGTTACAATGAAACTCATTACAAATACGCGTTAAGAGTTTCATGATATTTGTATTTGACCAAAGATTTGAAGTTAACATACAGAAAGAATGCAAATGCTGTAGTCATGGACTGTTTTGTTGATGCTGATTAGGCAGGAGATAAATCCGATAGGAAATCCATGACGGAATTCATAATAAAATTGTTTAAAAATGTAATATATTCGAAAGTCCGAAAACAGGGCAGTGTGACAAAATCGTAAACAGCCGCTGAGTACGTAGCTTTGTCAGAAGCACTAAGCGAAATCAAGGTTATTAAAGATTTGTTAAAAGACTTGAGTATATATATATATATATATATATATATATATATATATATATATATATATATATATATATATATAAATTTAGAGAAACCAATAAAAATGTATGAGGATAATTCACGAGCCATTGCAATAGCAGAATATGGAAACATGACAAAAAATTCGAAGTACATTGAAGTACATTATCACTTTGCAAATGTAAGTTAGAAAAAAAAAAGAAATTGACATTGTAAAAGTAGACTCGGAAAATAATATTGCTGATATTTTAACGAAAACTTTTGAAAGAATTAAATTTAAAAAATTTGAAACACTTTTGAATATTGTTTAATGTTTATGTAGCATACAAATTAAGGATGTGTGTTAAGATATGAGTAATTTCTATGCTACATCAGACTAGCCTGTACAGAGTATAGACTGTATAGAGTATGTAAGCAGGCATGTGCGCGGTACTATAGCAAACGTGTAAGTCGAGCACGTGGCAGCGATAGCATAGATATACTACGAGCTATGCACATGAACTATAGTAGACAAGCAGTCCGACCGCAGAGAGCGTAAGATGGCACGGTAGAGAGCGAGAGCACATGTTGCGTGTATCTGCCGACATCTATCCTCGTAATCCTCGATTGTGTTAAATAAACGATGACAGATTAAAAATTAGAATAATCTGATAAAGTGATGTGAAGTTTATTTTCTTTCAAATGGGACCTCACATTTATCAAGTGGCGCGGTAGGGCCACAAAGGCGAGTTTGAGAAGCAGACGAAGTCCGGCGCCCGTGACACTATTTACTTCTTATATCTATATGTTTGGAATTATCACACAAAAAATACTCATCATTACTGTTGGTGAGTTTATTTAGCGGTTAGTTAGTATGACCCCTTTTTTCAATGAGAAAATGATCAATTTGGTTCTGTGTGGCCCCGTCCAGCGATGTCCACGTTGCTTAGTGTATGTCCTTGTGCTCAAAACACGTAGTTTTGATTATAAAATCTTTTCCTGCCGCGAAATTTATGACTACGTTTCGGTACACTCTCGGCCAGAAATACTTTTCGATTACTCTTCTGTACGTTTTTCTGCGGCCAAAGTGTCCTGCCGTCAGCTGATCCTGGCATTCCTGCAATACTCGCCATCGTTTCTCGGTTGGCACGACGAGCTTCCATGCGTCGTTGTCGTCTTCCATTGCTCCCGCTATCTCTGGGTCTGGCCTGTACGTGTACACCCGCCCCCCCCCCCCCCCCCCACAATTTTCCACTCCGGCAAATTTTCTGGATTATTCTCGATCGCCTGATACGTATTATTATACCAACGATCCTGGGGTCGTGGCTCTTGTCTCACCGAAGCTATTGCCGGCTTTGTCTCTTCATACATGCAAGACAGCGCGTCTGAAACGTGATAGTCCGCGCCTTTGCGGTGCTCAATGATGTACTTGTGCCCTTGCAATTCCGATGCGCAGCGCCCCAGTCTGCTGGTTAAGTTTCGCAAATTGCATAACCAGCGTAGCCTGCTATGGTCCGTTATGATTTTAAACTTATAACCATAAATATATTGGCGAAACTTGCGTACAACGAAAAGCACGGCCAAGCATTCGCGCTAGCTGACCGTGTAGTTCCTCTCTGCGGGGGTGAGTACTCTGCTGGCAAATTCGAGCACTCGCTCTTGCTCGTGTTTATTCTGAGTCAGCACAACGCCGAACCCTGCATCGCTCGCGTCGGTTTGAATAATGAATTGCTGGTCGAAGCTTGGACAATGCAGTACTGGGGTCGAAGCGATGAAAGCTTTTATCGCCTTGAATGCTGACTGTTGTTCTTCACCCCATACGAACGGCTGGTCTTTCTTTGTTAGCCGAGTCATGGGCTCGGCCAACGTCGCGTAATTTTCCAGAAATTGACTGTACCACGACGCCATGCCGTGAAAACGTCTAAGCTGCTTTGAATTCTTCGGTTCTAGAAAATTTATAATCGGCGCTTAACTCAAAAACCCACAAGGTTCGAGAGTCGGTAAGCCCCGGGAAGATTCCTGTAGTCGGAGTCAAGCGAGTCTTGGGTTGAAGCTTCACTAGTCAGGCGTTCAGCTGTCGAGGACTCCTTGGCAAAGGTGGGTGGCTGGGGAATCGGTATGAAGAAGGTGAAGTTGGCCCGGCTAATTCACTTTATGAGGGGGGGCTGTAACGGGAATGGATAGCGCCCGTAAGAGCCAGTCGGTGCGAGTGCAGGATAGTGCGTCGTTGGCTCAGTAGTTAGAGCACGGGCCTTGAGATCTCGGGGACGTATCATTATAGTTTTAACTGTTTTGTTTAAGACGTGTGGATGTTGTTTACTGGAAAGCAACGCGTCCAGGTCCTTGGCTTTTTTATTAAGTGTAAATCTTCCTTTTACATTTCACTTTTTACTTTCCGATTCACGCTGTGGTTGCGAGCGGGGCTCATAACCTGTCGGTATAAGGATTTACTAGACGTGATTAGGAATAAGGTAATACGTGAATAAAGAGACACTTCACAAAAGGAGTAAGACGATCAACCTGGCTTTATTATAGCTTAAAATAACAAAGGGGCTTAGACGCGTGACGTGAGCGAAGAGCGTGTTGATGGCTTGAGGAGCTGGCAAGCAGTAAGACATCGAGCAGAGAGCGCCGCCGAGCTTAGCAGCGGGTCCCGTGATTGAGACGGCTTGACATCTTGGGGCGCTGTGGCACCATCGGGCAGGGCTCAGTGCCGCGTAATATCGCCAATATTCCAATAAATAAAAACATGTACAATTTGTGTAATAAAAAAGGAATTATAGTAGAACTATGTCCACCTTTTATATACGGAGATGAACGAACAAAAAATACTCATCATTACTGTTGGTGAGTTTATTTAGCGGTTAGTTAGTATGACCCCTTTTTTCAATGAGAAAATGATCAATTTGGTTCTGTGTGGCCCCGTCCAGCGATGTCCACGTTGCTTAGTGTATGTCCTTGTGCTCAAAACACGTAGTTTTGATTATAAAATCTTTTCCTGCCGCGAAATTTATGACCCTAATACCGTTATCGTTACTGTCTTTGTGTAGGCTTTCCTTCCCTATAGTAGGCCTAAACATTTCCTCCCAACCTATTTTAGCATTGAAATCGCCTAATACTATTCTTATGTCGTAAGACGCGAACTGATCGATTACCTGCTCTAAAGTTTCGTAATAGAGATCCTTAGCTTCTTCTTCTTTGTCCTCCGTAGGACAGTGTACATTAATAAATACATATCTATACCATTCACTTTCGATTATGATATACGAGAGCCTATCAATGACGAATTTGAATCTTTTACTTAAATGTATGATGCTTAAATGTAAATTGCTTACGAGAAATCCAGTGCCTAGGGATCCCCCGCTCCTGGCCCCATACAGGTATGTGAAGTTACCCGATGCCAGTACTCCGCCATCTGGCCACCGCGATTCCTGTATTGCTACCAAATCTAGATTGTACCTATCAGCTTCCCTTATGTTACTAGAGTCACATGCGGACACAAAGATCTAAGTATGTCCCGCGTCTTTTCGTCTGCGCGGACGCGTGTTTATGCACGGACGATATTCTGTCCCGGTGCCTGCTAAGCAGAAAGGTCTGTTTTAAGCAGACGTTGTTAGTGTCCCAGCAGTATAGTCACGCTGTAGTATCACGGACTAGCATCTGTGCAAGATTATGTCGCTTGCCTTTACCTGGTGTGGCTTATGGTGTTGTCAGCAAGCGTGTTTGCTCCTTTTGGCCTCGACTCGATGGTTTCAGTTTGATTCACGGGTTTTATAGATTATTAATAACAATTATACACTGATGATTAATTGTTATGGTTTATTTTTATTGGAGACGACCCGGAACTCAGCAGATGTTACAATTTTGTATAATTCAGTCATTATAGTATTGATGTTATTACGTATTACGGTGGTTTATTTATAGTTACTTTTTACGTTTGTACGATTAAACTTAACTTACGATATATTTATATATTCGTTCTCTTTTGTGGCCTGGAACTGGATAGTCCTTCGTGGCACGTCAGATACTGATTGGCCTTACTCTACACGATTACTCGTGGCAAGTTTTACGATCTTATCTAAGTTGCTCTATGGTTTCCCACTAACGCCGGTCTGCTATCGACGGATCTTTCGCCTATTGCGCGATGCAGACTCTCAAACCAGAAAACAAGGAATTTTACTATATCTTGCACACAGAGTTTGAGTGTTTTCTACGCACTCAATAGGCGGTGCGTACAGAGGGATAGTACTCGTACTCGCTGACCGGGTATAGCTACACGACCACAGGTTACTTGTACAAAAGGCGCTCCGTGGATCGTTTTCTGGACTTTTAAAGCCTCGGTGACGATTTAAGGAGTTGTGAAATTAAATAAAACGCGGCAACCATCGACCAATCAACATCTGACTTGCAAGGATGATGTACAAAATTAAGTCAGTAATACGCGCGTATAAGAAGTGCTGACTCGTAGGTCAAAGCACTCGCTCCGATGTTCGGCGATCGGTTTCGTACTGTCACAATCAGTTTAGTATACGTCGTCTGTATGAGTAAACGAATGCAGTTGTACAGGCTTTATACATATACGTAAATGCTAAAGTATGTGTGAACATGGGACATTACATCCGTAATGAAAGAGAACATCTAGCGTAAGACTTTACCCTTAAAGCGCTTCTTTATGAAAGATAAACATACCTGTATATGTTTACTTACATTTACACAGAAAGTAGTTTTAATTAAATTTTTTTTTGAGATTTAAAAAAAATTATAAATAATGATATTGATGATTTTATTCTTACTTTCATGAAAATCTAATACTGCCAGTGTTACGGCATCAACCCACGGTGACCGTTTCTGCATTCCAATACCATAACCAGATCTTCCAAAAAGTTCACCAGCTGTGACTAATTCACAATCTTGTGCTGCTTCAAATTCTAGACGGGAGCTATCCCAAATAAACGCCATGAGCTTCCTTAAAAAATTAGAATAATTTAATAACATCGATGATTTATGAGAAAAAATTACATGTTTACAAATGTGTTATGCAACATTCTTACTTGGATTTTTTCATGCAACCCAGTTACTATGCGATTCCTCGCCAGGGACTTACAAACTAACCCAGTAGCGCCAGACGCTCTCTTCGAGCGTCAAAGTCTCGTGACTCTTCGTTTCTCAGTGCAAGGTTTTGCAGGGATTTTCACTCGGCTAGCTGCAGCTCCAAAAACGCTGAAGAGAGGATGGTTTGGTAAAATCAAAACACGTCGGTAGTGAGGCGATGTTTTATATTCTAGTTAAACTTCTACAATTCTTAACCGAGATCCGCACAAATTATTGAGATAGTCCGTAAACATAGACAACCATAACAAACAGATATCCGTACACGAAAGATACCCCGCGTGACTCGCGCGCGTCTCAAGGCTCAAGGAACAACCAGTTAACACACTCGATTAAACGCATCGTTACACACTCACTTTCACACTTTTGTCGAACGCGAATTCCGCAAACGCCAGAACGACCTATTCTAAGATTGCCCGACTACCGACTACCGTAAGCCTCCTGCGTCTAGGTGTCGGCGCAAAGTATATTCCTACGTCTTTCACTGATTGCTTAATTCTACGATTTCATTAGATCCTAATTCCTACGCGATAATAATCCGTACAATAAACAAGATAGCCCTTTCTTCGGAACGAAACACAAGCATTCAGGGCAGGCGAGTGCCGGCTTGAGCGCTCGCGGCTTGCGAACACTACTCTGCTCTCCCTAGCCGCCGTGCCGCACGCGCTCTGGTTGGTCAGTGTACCGTGCGCTATTAATCTCATGCACCCTCTCTCATCCATACAGTGTGTTACAACATATTCTTTAATTTATTTTGATTTTTGGAAAGTATACAACATAATTTTCCTTATTTTGATTTTAATACAAAGTCATATTTCTGAAACTATTACTATTTCTAGATGAATAACAGCTCTCATAGAAATCATCTGCACACTAACAGGATTTCATATAAAAGTTGTTGTTTGATAAAGAAACGTCAAAGTGCAAATTGATGTACAGAATGATGTATGCCTTTCCGTTGACCAGTTGATAAGTAATCTCTCTATATTAATACAAAATCTTCGCCGCCGTTTCAGAAATTAGCTTTCCCCCAATTTAGGTTATTGGATTAAAATTATGCCTTTTTTCACGTTATTTTTAACCCAACTTTCGTAATTCGGTTAATAATGAACAATTTTTACGTAATTTTACAGTTTCTGGCTTTCCCTCATTTTGGGTTATTGGGTTCACCCTCAATTCATGTTTTTGGGTTAAAATTATGCTTTTTTCACGTTATTTTAACCCAACTTTTGTTATTGGGTTGACAATGAATGATTTTTACGTAATTTTACTGTTTCTGGCTCCCCCTCATTTTGGCAGCCTATTATTGGACCACCCTCTTATTTTGGCTTGCCTTCATTATAACTTCCCCTTATTTGGGCGGCCCATGATATACATTTTACCCTTTTTCGCTTCGCTTGCCAATACCCTATTGGGATATAATATGCTATGATTAATTATTATCTATTAATTTACTAAATATGCAATTCAAAAAGTACTGACGGATTTCCACACCACACAAGGGGTACTGCCATGAACATACTGTAAATTTAGTAGAGTATGCTGTTAGTGCATTTTTTTTTTTAATATTTTGTTGATAAACATCAACAATATGTTTTTCTTAATTATCATAACTAACATTTATTACTCTTTATATAAGTCTCATTACATTTATATTTTCACTTTATTATGTGTTCTGGAAAAAATTACTTTCTTGGGAGGAAAAAGTCTTTTCCTTTCAAGGAAGTAGTTTTTTCCTCACTCTGCAGCCTATCCGATAGATGTGTGTCTATATAAGTATTTTCAAAATTTTCAAAATTTTTAATATACTATTGTTTTACTTTGAAAAGTTCTCGAATTTCCCATTCCTTTCATATGCATGATAAGTGGCCTATTTGTGCACTTATCATAAAAAGTACGGTGTTCAACAACGAGGGAGTGGTTTTTTCAGACTCTGGTGGTGTTTTGAGGATGTGTTTTGATTTCTGGTGGTGGTTCTCGTGTTCAAAACATCACCCTTGCTAGAAAAAGCCAATCCCCCCCCCCCTAGTTAAACAATATACTATTGCTTGCATTTAAAATATAGTTTTTTTTCAGAAAAAAATAATTTTTCTTATATTTGTCTAATATGAAAACATGTATGTAGATTTTTAATTATGTTTCATATATATTGCTTTTCTATGGACCTATATGAACATACTACTTTATAAGTTTTTTAAAAAAAATCAGATACATTAATATAAATATAGTAATAACATGATTACAGCACGATTCTACTTATGTAATTTCATATGTCTTTTTAAATTTTCGGCTCTATAAAATCTTTTGTTACAATAAATACACATTTGTATATTTTTTCATGTAAAAGTAAGTGACGAATAAAGTGATTATGTCTTTTGAATAATGAGTTTCATCAACACCTTTATGTTGAGTGTAATCGATAGTATAATATATAACTATCTCGCTATTAATTTTTTTCATTTATTTTGTAAATATCTTTATTATGGGGAGATAAAGTGACTGTTTGAAAGATCATCATTTACAGATATAACTGAACCGTAAATATTATTGCATATGTTATTAGTTTTCCATTTATCTAGAAACTTAAAACTGTCAATATGTCCATCACCAATATTTGAAAGAAAAGATGAAAAATTAATATTTTCTGATCTCATATTTATCTTTAATTTTAATACCTTGAAATTCTCCAGAATATACACGAACAAATGCTATAATTTCCACTTCACTGCCGTACGTACAATTCATGGACATATGCATTTTATGAGTACCTCTATCAGTCATTTTTAAAGATTCGTCGCCTACGATAAATGGCTCAAAATATTCCCAATTCTTATAAACATGATTTACAATTGTGGCTCTAATTTTCATATGATTTTCTTCCATATTAAACAAAAAAATACGAAAAGCAACGAAATAAGCAATTGCCATCTCCAAGGATTTTTTTTGCTATTTCACATTCTGACATTTTATTGGATATTCTGTCCATCTACTATGTCAAAATTTTATAAATTGAAAATACTTAACTTTCAATGTTGAGTATGGTTCTCTTTATCTCTCTTTTTATTTTTCTCTCTCTTCTTCTCTCTCTCTCCTTCTCTCTTTCAAATGATTGCAGCCTGGATTCAATATCCCGCACAATAATTTATACATAAAAACTCGCGATTTGATTTTGAATTCAGTTTTATATAGATTATAGAAATAACCAAACTATTTGTGCATATACCATTCAAAAATCGCGAATATAACTTCGAATTTAACTCAAACTTAACCAAATTTTGTTGTTATATGTTGTTGATACGATTGCTATGCATTGTGTTATAGGTAACCACTGCGAGTTTAAACATAATAGATTTTCGAATGTCGAATACAATTAAAATTAGAACTGCAGTAGAAATATTTTCAACTTGTAAATTACTACCTATTTTAAAATTGGGGGTTGGCGAGCGAAGCGAGTTCAATTCAAAAATTAATCATTCTGGAATAAACAATTAAAATCGTAATGAAAAGATTTAGAAATTATAGAATTATACCATTAAAAACGAAAATTAAAATTAGGGGGTTGCCGAGCGAAGCGAGAAAAGGGGCACCTCCCCCAGTTAAGGGGACACAACACCTTGAAACTTTGGAAAAATCGATTTTTTATTGCTTATTTTGACAGGAAAACACAGCTGATATTCTCCTGAGATGTGTTTTACACTGACAAGGAAAGGTACCCAACCCGAACTCACCGATTTTTATGATTTTCATATATGTTGTAGAACATAAAAAAATAAGAGATACGTATTTTTTTTTATCGGCTAATTTTCACTTTTAAGGGGTAAAAACCTCCCCTAAAGTTAACCCCCAAAAAGCGTTTTTTTTAAATATCTCGGCTTAAAATTAATATTTTTCAATGAAACAAATTGGAGGTTATTTCTTACAAAAAGAGCAAGTATTTCATGGTGATTTGAAGAGTAAGGGTAGCATCCCCTATTTTTTAGGGGTTGAAAACATATATTTTTTGGCATAATTTTATAATAAAAATGTTTAAACCGACTAAAAAAAATTGGAAAAAATGTTTAAACATCCTTAATAACAAAATTTAGTTGACGTCTTTCGGTATTTTCATAAATATTATCCCTAAGGGGGTAAACCACCCCTAACACAAAATAACTGTAAATATGTAATTCAATACATAATATTTCGTAGAAAGTTTGTATATAGAGGTTTTCGAGGTCGCTGATTACAAATCTGTTATCAGATTTTGAAAATTCAAAATGGCGGATCCAATATGGCGGACGGAAATATCGAAAAAAAATTTTATATAATAAAAAAGTTGTAAACGACTAAAAATTTTGGAAAAAATTTATAAACATCTACAATAAACAAATTAAGTATTTCGGTTTTTTCATAGATACTTCCCCTTAGGGGGGTAAACCACCCCTAACACAAAATAACTATAAGTATACTTCAATCCATAATATTTTGTAGAAGGTTTGTATATAGGGGTTTTCGAGATCGCTCTTTACAAATCTGATATCAGATTTTAAAAATACAAAATGGCGAAACCAATGTGGTGGACGAAAATGTCGAAAAAAAATTTTAACTTTCAAAAAAACTTGTTTACAAATGTGTGATCTTTGTAGCCTGTACATGTGAACTAAAGAGCCTTAAACCCTAAACCCCTAAAGAACAAATAGGCTAAATGGTTGTGCTTTTTAACCAAACGACTCCAAACCCCTAACTTCCAGACAAGCCGAAGGCCTATGCTTTACCGTAGACACGAGTATAGACATATTACCGATATTTTATTCTATCATTTTGTATGTAACAAATAACGTCTCGTTTTATGTTTCAATCAAAGATTATTTATTTTTCTGCTTTTATAAATTAGCATAATTTCAAAAGTAATTTCATAAATTATAAAGTATGTCATAAATTGCATAATTATATAATTTTATAAATTCAAAAAGTCCACACTTTTTTGCAAATGAAAAAACATAGGTTAATAAAATTAGTTTATCAAACTCTTTTGCGTTTTGTAATAAAATTTAATGTTGTCAAACTTGGGAGTTTTTCATTGTTACAATTATTTCGTAAGCCGAAAGTTTTTTAGATGAATTCTCGAAGTAATGATTATTGTATCTATAGTAAAATATTTACAGTCTGGAATTCCATAATAATACTATTTGCTACGATTTAATGAATTTATCAAAAAATCTAAATTTAATAATAAATATTATTCTAATTATTATTATTATTTTTCATTATCATTGCTATTATCAGTATTACTGTTATTATTGCTATTGCAATTATGCTTATTCTTCTTCTTCTTATTATTATTATTATATTACTATGATAATTTTTGTTATTGGTAAAAATACATAAAAGAATATTAATACTCGAACTTCATTTGCAATTAAAGAACACGTTGTTATTGAAAGGGAATTTTATATGCATTCATTAGTTTAATGAATGTTATCGTACATTCAATGATAATTCCACAGATAAATGTCTTTCACTCATAAAAGTTGTTGATGTGCGAATCAGTATGTTCTTTTTTTAGATTGTTTTCATCGAGTGTTTACCTCATCTGCCTGTGTTATTTTTTAGGCAGTGAGTGAGTTTTGTGGGTATTCTAGTTCGATGCCGGAAAGTACGAATAGTACGTCTTTTTGTTTGTCAGTGGTATCATACAGTTGTAGAAAATTTTCTTTAGTGATTTTATATAGATTTACATTATTCAATTTCAAAGTGAATAAAAGTTGAATAAAACCAAAAATAGAGTTTTCCGAACATCACAAAGTGGAACGAGAATTCTTCTCCAATGCATAAATTAATGATTTGATTCAATTTACATTCACTCGTTTGTTCTGGTAGAAATGTAGCAGTCGTGCCTTACATGCAAAAACACAGCTTGTATAAATTTTACCGCTTGTTTTCATTTTAGATTGAAAAATGAAAATTAATCCGTTAAACGTTCTAAACTTATTATTAGCATACTTTCAAGCGTTAAACATACCAGATAGTGTCACGAATTATCACGAAACAGAGTTGGCCGAAAAAATAAAAGAAATTTTAATAGATGCAACACATGATTTCAACGATGTAGAAATGATTACTGATGACTCTTTGGATTTTCAAGAAGAGTATAAAGACCATAATGTGGAAATAATTGAAGATGAAGTGCAACATCATTTTCCTGATCCGGATATAGCACCAACAAATCAATGTACAGCAGATAATGAAGAACTAGATTTTGAATACAAAAAAAGAGCTGTAGAATTTTGGAGAAGTAGCAAAACGAAGCAAAATTTAAGTCTCAAAACAGTGCAAAACAGATTCAAAAAAGTATCATCTATTAGTCAGCTACGTCGTTGGGCTCTTTCAATTAATAAAGGTGGCACGTATAGAGAAAAAGTAGCACAAATTTGTCAGTATACCCTGGATAATTTTCATGCAGCTCTCGACAGTGGTTCAATTATCCATGATGAAGATATAATTCGATGGGCCTTACAAGCTAAAAAAGAAATTGGTTTTGATGATATTAGATTCAAAGCTTCTAAACATTGGTTACTCAAATTTAAGCAAGCACACCGAATAGTTTCTAGGAAAATAAATAAGTTCATAACAAGAAAAACACTAGAAAGTAGTGCAGAACTTACGGCTAAAGATGAAGCATTTATCGATGACGTTAAATCGTATATACCAAGGATTGGACTCGAAAATTTGGATAATACAGATCAGAGCGGATTTCAGCTAGAAATGCATTCTGGAAGAACATTAGCAGTAGAAGGAGAAAAGCAAGTGCAATGTCTGGTACAGTCAATTTCAGCAACAACGCATAGTTATACTATACAGCCACTAATATCAGCTACTGGACAACTGTTGTCACCGCTATTTCTTGTTTTAAAGGAACCAAGTGGCAAGTTTGGCCCTATTGTAGAACAAAACATATTTAGACCAGAAAACGTGTACGTGGAAGCATCCAAATCTGGAAAATTAACAACAAGTAAGGGAACTAATAACAATTTTTACATTGTAATATCGTTGATCAGTTAATTAGTAAGTCGTTTAATTGCAGATCACTTCAAAATCTGGTTGGAAAAAATATTTTATCCCTATGTAGGCCATCACTCAATACTATTACTTGATTCTTGGAGTGGTCATTGTGACAAAGTTATAGAAGAAACAATGCCACAAAATAAAATTATTAACATAAAAAAAATTCCAACTGGAACCACAGGAAAAATACAACCACTTGATGTCTATGGATTCCGTATTTGGAAAAACTTTGTCCGAACATTTTCAGATAATGTAATGTTAATGGATCATGATATGAATTTACATGTGAGAAATAATATAATTAAACTTCAATCATTGGTTCACAACCAACTGTCTTCACCGAGATATATAGATTTGTTTAAATATTCCTGGTATAAAAGCGGTTACGTCAATGAAAAACCAGATAAATTTGATAATCCTATAGATTTCAGTTTTGTAAAGTCTTGTGCAACACATTGTGAAATAGAAGGGTGCACAAACATTGCAATTGTACGATGTGGTTGGTGCAAAAAAGCATTGTGCTTTAAACACTTTTATGAGGACTACCATTATTGTAAAAACATCGTAAAATAATATATTTTATGCTCAATACAAAAAATGCACTATGGCAAAAGATAAAAGATTGTAGATTATTATTATACTCTAATATTATAAACAAAAATACATTATAAGTTGAATTTACAATAAAGGAATTTCAATAACATTCTGATAACAATTTCTACGGAAATTATAAAACTGCTTCACACACAGAATTTTCTTGTTTACAAATTTAGGAATTTGAGGTGGTTTGGTTAAAAAGCACAACCATTTAGCCTATTTGTTCTTTAGGGGTTTAGGGTTTAAGGCTTTTTAGTTCACATGTACAGGCTACAAAGATCACACATTTATAACAAGTTTTTATGAAAGTTAAAATTTTTTTTCGACATTTTCGTCCACCACATTGGTTCCGCCATTTTGAATTTTCAAAATCTGATATCAGATTTGCAAAGAGCGATCTCGAAAACCCTTATATACAAACCTTCTACAAAATATTATGGATTGAAGTATACTTATAGTTATTTTGTGTTAGGGGTGGTTTACCTCCTAAAGGGTAGTATCTATGAAAAAACCGAAAAACTTAATTTGTTTATTATAGATGTTTACAAATTTTTTAGTCGTTTAAAACTTTTTTATTATATAAAATTTTTTTTCGATATTTCCGTCCGCCATATTGGTTCCGCCATTTTGAATTTTCAAAATCTGATAACAGATTTGTAATCAGCGACCTCGAAAACCTCTATATACAAACTTTCTACGAAATATTATGTATTGAATTACATATTTACAGTTATTTTGTGTTAGGGGTGGTTTACCCCCTTAGGGGTAATATTTATGAAAACACCGAAAGACGTCAACTAAATTTTGTTATTAAGGATGTTTAAACATTTTTTCCAATTTTTTTTAGTCGGTTTAAACATTTTTATTATAAAATTATGCCAAAAAATATATGTTTTCAACCCCTAAAAAATAGGGGATGCTACCCTTACTCTTCAAATCACCATGAAATACTTGCTCTTTTTGTAAGAAATAACCTCCAATTTCTTTTATTGAAAAATATTAATTTTAAGCCGAGATATTTAAAAAAAAACGCTTTTTGGGGGTTAACTTTAGGGGAGGTCTTTACCCCTTAAAAGTGAAAATTAGCCGATAAAAAAAATACGTGTCTCTTATTTTTTTATGTTCTACAACATATATGAAAATCATCAAAATCGGTGAGTTCGGGTTGGGTACCTTTCCTTGTGAGTAAACACAGCTAATGTCTTAATACATAAAAAAGCTAATATTTCTTAAAAGTATTTTTAAATTAATCTAAGTAGTGTTTGTAGTGTTTTTATGGTTATAGCCTATAACCCCAAGTTATAGCTTATAACCCTAAAAAGAAAAAAAGTGAAGTGTTAGTGTAAAAGCAGAGCAGTAAAGTTATTTAAAAAAGTGTGAAGTGTAGTGATTTAAAAAATATGTGTGATAATTGAGATGCCAAGGGAAGGTTCGCGAGTACCCATCCTGACAAGAAGTACTCTCGAGTAAGAGGCAAAAAGAGGCCAAGAAGATTTCTAGGAGCAACATGCGAGGATGAACCTGCCAACAGGACAAGACCTTCAAGTTCAGCAAGAAAGATATAAACTCCAGCAGCGGAAGGAATCTCTGTGGTCAGGAATAGATTGCTTGATATCAACATTCTATTTCCTGCTCTCGAGGAACTTTTGATTTGCAAACAATGTCATGGTCAAGTTAAACTTAGCTAATCTGAAGCTCAAAGATTAGAATTCACGATTGAAGTAGTGTTTATTAAGTGTGGTCAGCTGACAGCTATCAAGTCATGGAGAAAAGTTGGCGTCTAGAACCATGGCTTGGGAGAACAACAGAAGAGCAGTGGATACTTTTCGTGCTCTTGGACTTTTACACACTGGTCTATCGACATTTCGTGGATTGATGGACTGCTTAAAACCCATGCCAAGGACTCTATGAAGACTGCAGTGATAGAAGAAAAAGTTACAGAGACTGGAGCACCCGGATCAAACATTTGGATCAAACATCAACAAAAGAAAAGATAAGTATAAAGTGTTATATTTATATGTTATCATTATCAAGGATAAAATAAACTTTTTATCACATTTTTATAAAAATTTATAAAATGCCTTTTTTTGGTTGCAGGTAAGAAAAGCTGTACAGAACCCAGAGGTATAAGTGAATATACGTCATAATTGCTGAGAGTCAAGGTCCATGTTTGTGGAACATAGAAAACTTGGTCCCAAAGGATTTGGTAAGCACTTATTTAAGTTACACTTCCAACAATTTTCATAAACTTTAAAGTTGATTTTCTCTAAATGTTGTTTTTACTAATTTCAGCTCACTGTCCGTAGGATTCCAAGTGAATGCATGGTTCTTTTGGGTTTAAAATCAAGGAATATACTTTGTACACCTGTAGTTCTGGTATGAATGCAGTGATTTTGATTTGAATGTTTAGAAAATGTTTTATACACATAAAGGTGCCAGAATAAGCGAAAAAAAGAAAAAAATTTCAGTTTTTTTATCGCCAAATCATTTCTAAGCATTTAAATTAAAATCCCTGCATTCATACCAAAACTAAAAGTGTACAAAGTATCCTCCTTGAGTTTGAGCCCAAAAGAACATTTCGTTCACTTGGAATCCTATGGACAGTGAAAAAGTTCACAAATGATTTACTTAAAATTTATAAATTTTTCTCAGAGTTCGTTTTTTCAGGGTTTAAAGGTGTTGTGTCCCCTTAATTACTAATAATGTATATGTATAAATATACCATACAACCAGATATGCCGGATGCTGTAAATAATAATGTTCTCAGAAAAATATTGCAAATATGTTTATTCATATTTTTATACATATATTTTATCATTAGACGTGATCTTAAGATTTTATCCATATGAAAGGGATGCTGAAAATGATTATTTGTGCAAATATGTTCTTTTTTTTAAAGCAATGTGTTTGTAAATATGAAATAACTAGACTGGTGGAGGAAATGCTTATCTAGCGTTATAGCGAGGGGGCATGGCGGCGAGAGCGGCACCAGTGACGTCATGCAGGACCCTCCCCCCCCTCGTTGTAAAGTCCGGTTGCAGTAGTTTTGAGGGCACCTGCACCCCATTAACGTACAAACATAGAAAGTTTATATTAAAATGTTCAAAATTGAAGGGATTGAGCAGTCAATTACCATTAAAAGCTTTGTTATTGAAGAAACCCAGGATGATTTTTTTTTGGCAGCTGACCCAATAGGATATTGTCTAATGTTTCACCGTGTACATCACTGTGCATAGTGACTGCCTTGACTTCCACCCGTGTCAATCGATATTTAGCCGATGCTTGTGAGAGCGATTGAGCATGTGCAAGCAATATATTGATACTGATTTTTACACGTCTCACTAGAAGAATGATCTCCTTAATGTGTACGGTAAAAGAGCCCACAGGGTCCATTAGGCAAAAGTTATGGCGCGATTTCACTAAACGCACCTTCACTTCGTTGCCGTTGAGCAGTAGCTTCTCTTGATTAAACACATCTGTATGGAGGAGTCCAACTAGGTCAACAGGTTTATTTGCAGCAAGTGACAACTTTCCACAAACCCCTCGTTCAGGTTTTCTGTGTTGTTCATTTTTCCAGTCGTATCGCCACACCATAAGATAGTCGACAAGTTAGAGGTTTTGGCGGCAGGTCTGTAATTTAGCAGCGTCTCTTTGTAAGCTCTGTAGGCATAAGCATTGGTAGGTGGTGGCACGGGTTTCTGATTGAATAATACATTTACTTGATTGAATAGTGAATGCATAAAATTATTGACTGGCCCTAGCCAGGCTGTTAAAAGTCTATAAGCTGCTCGATCAGCCTCAGCCACATCTTCTTCGCTCGTACTAGATTTTATACTTACACGAAGACTTGAGCACTGTATGAGCCAGATCGAGATATTCATCGCTTTTTATAGGTATCACAAATTCTATCAGTGAATCATCGGTCAAAGACAATATAGGTTTGTATTGAACCCAATGCGACCCTTCGATTGTTGATTAAGCCAGTGGAATGTCAAATAATAGCAGCTTTGACTTTAAACATTCGTACGAATAGGTGTGTAAGAACGCCATCTTTAACTGTCAAAAACATCTCTCGTCGTTCTGCTTCTTTTTCTCTTTCTAGACAATGCTTTTTTATTTCGAGATGTTTTCTTATTTTTCTTCTATCTCTTAACCTTTCTTGTTGCACTTCTTTTTTTTTACACTACTACTCCTCGACTTGCGTCTCTTTCTTCCGCCAACACCTCTTTTTCTCCTACGCTCTGTGACAGGACCAGCGAGCAATTGCAACTGAGCAGGATTTTCGTAGCTTGACATTTTATATCCTGACCTCTCCATCAACTTGTCCAGTTTCTCCTCAACTCTTCTTCTGAGAATCTCACCAGATTCTCTTAGACGATTGCGGAAGGGCTTCTTCACCGGTGTGTTGTGCGATGCAACGTCGGATATGATATTGAATCACGTACGTACGGTCTCTTTACCCTCAGCTTTGGTCTCGCGACTGATGAGTGGAAGGATGCGGCGAAATATGCCAGCTAGAAAGTAGCCGATACCACCATGAACTCATTGGTAGGGATATCGAATGTTAATGTGACCAACTCCACCGGTGTAAGGATTCCGACCCCCTCCCCCACCGTACTGGTAGCCATTGACAAATTGCCATCGACTTTTTTGAAATGAAGTGTTATAGTCACTGTCTCGTAATCGAATGTTATTGACTGGCCACATTGGTCTCTTATATCTATTTCAATTGTTTAAAATGCGTTGAATAACAGTGGTATGTACATTGGTGGGGAGAAACTTTTGATTCTAGTAGTACCATATTCGTAATGATCGGTATTCATCGATACAGCTCGTAGTAGACGCGATTCAACATCACCTGTCACATATGGCTCACAGATGTCACTGTAGTTCATGAACATGGATGGTAGTCCATTGGAAAGTCCAGCAGGTCTATCCGACTCTATAGTGTATTGATTCACAATAAAACAAATTTCTGGTCTCTCCTTTTCAAATCCAAGAAATTTTTTTGCCTTTTTCGATAAATAGAGCTCGTGACTGAACTATGAGCAGCTACTCTTTGTGCGGACTCGGTTGATCGTTACATAATAACTACATTCAACTGTCACCTTTAAATAACCACAGATGCATTCTAAATTATTCATTTCCTTAACTAAAGTCAGAATATTTGTATAATTTCCCGAACGAATCAATGATGCAGTGACTGTAAAATTTTCCACTCTCGTCTCATTTGTCTCAAGTCTTGTGGGTGGTATTCGTGTTAGGGAATTTTTTTTATCCTCTTTTTTAGAAAGCACGTGTTGGAATGTCAGAGGTACACGAACTTTAGTGAGCGCGACCAACCATATACCTTGTAATCTGATCTGTTGTGGCAATTGTGTAACATAATGCGTTGTACTGTTTTCTAAGAAATAATTCATGCTGTTGTTGCTAGGCAAAATAATGTAAAATTGATCTTTCATATTTGCGAAAGTTGGCTAGCCTTGATCCAGGAATTGAACTTCTCTGGATAACCTTTTTAGCTGACGAAATACTCCTTTAAACGATCCTTACCTCTGCTACGCAAAATACTTTCTATTTCAAAAGATGCACCGTCCAAATCCTTTCGAACTTTGCTCAATTCCTCAGCATAAAACAATTGTCTATGTCTTCACCTGAAAGATCTTGCAAATGAAAGGTGGCTGCTGTGTCTGAGTAATCTATGTGACTTTAAATAGTTCCAGTGTCCAGCCTCTCTCGTAGCTTTCATCAAAGATAGATCTTGCCCAACTAACGCGAACCAGCTCATCGACTTTGAATTTGGGTCTCATTACCTTATGCTGACTCGTGCCTTGGCAACGTTGTACACAGTCACAGATGCGGGGTGTCATCTTTGTCGCCGAGAGCTTACTGTGTTTGTACGCCGCTATAATGTTCTGCAATAAATCAATGTATCTTCGTGTATTTTTATGGGTAAAATATCGCCAAATTTGCTCCTTGACGATTCGTATCAGTCTTTCTGCAATGGCTGCTTTTGTATCCGGGCTGCGTGCCATTCTGTGAACAATGTCGTTGTCGCGCAAAACTTGCTATATCTCACGACCAATAAGTTCTTTTCCCTTATCTGTTTGGAGGCATATTGGTTGACGCCCATTGCTACTTGTTGGCGAGTCTTCGCGCCGCTTGCCGTCTATAGTAGACTACAGGGCTAATCTAGCGCCACCATGCGGGCAGTGCTAGGTATTCACGCGTGCTCTGCAAAGTACTCACTCTCCTGCCGACCGCTCTCGAAGCAACAGCTCCGTCGCCCGAGTTATATATAAGAAGAAAATAAAGAGAGTTATAACAGAATATTAGAGCCTAGTTTAATTACGAGTTCTCCTCACCAACCATCCAACTAGGATTATTCTAACAGGTTGTGGGCCAGCTCGCTGGAATAGAGGAAGAACCGAGAAGAAGACGACTCAGAAGTTTTTATTTTTATCTTTGTTCAGAGGAAAACAAATCAGACGTATCAGAGGTCTAGAGGACAAATTTCAGAAGAAAACGTAAGTTCAAGCTTTTGTAAGGTGTAGTCAGAGTAGTAATCAGATATAGCAAAAGAAAGTTTAATTTTCAATCGGTTTCGGGAGTGTGTTGTGTTACCGCATCGACAAGAAAAATGAGAGTTGCGTAAAGAATAGTAGGAAAAGACAGTGCGGTGTCTTAATAATTACAGAATAGATCAGAAGGTTATAGAAAATCAAAAGTCTTAACACGAGGCAAAAGCGCGCGACAACGAAACGCACGAGAGCTCGCCGGCAAAAGCCTGCACGAGCCGATTCCGGGAATCGGGGGGAGGTGAGCCGCGACTAGCGACGCTGTCAGAGTCGAGCGCGCGGTTTGTTGTGCTCTCTCTCTCTCTCTCTCTCTCTCTCTCTCTCTCTCTCGGAATCAAAACAAATTTTACACGCACGGATTTTTCTCGTAAATTTTTCCTCCTTTTTGAGTTTCAAAATATATGGTCTAATCAGAATCAGACGTAACGGATTAGATTGGCTATCGGTGTATATATGTAATAAATAAAATCAGAGAAAAATAATTCCAGTTATATCGTTCTCACTCCTATTCAGAATGTCAGAGTTATTCGAGTAAATCAAAAAGCTTCAATTTTTTGTTGGCTTTTTAGTGTTCAGATGCACTCGAATAAATTTTAAAAACACGCCTTGATAGAAATTTCAATGAAATGGCGGTGCACTGAATTTGAATTTCTATAAAATTTAAAATTATCTAAAGATAATTACACTTTCATTCGTGATTTCTTGGACGACATACGCGTGTGCGATCGCCCCCTCGCAAATTATTAAGTGAATTGCGTTCGTTTACTTAGACTGGGAGGGAGCACATGTGTGGCGTCCGGGAGGCACGGTGCTAGTGCTTGATTTTCAAGCTTGGTTTGACTTGCAGTGCGGTCTAACTTGGCAGAAATCAAAGAAAACTGTCAGAGTAAGCATTCTAACTTTATTTCAGAGGAAAAGAACATCAGAAGCGTTATGTCTGATTGGAGTCTTTCAGACCCATTACCATCAAATGAGAAAGAGGCGGCCAACGAAGGCAACGAAAATCAAGTGGACGATCATTTGAATATCCACCAAGGTACAAAGTGTTTTTAAATCAGAATATAAACAATTAATTCAGAATCAGAAGTTAGGCCTAAAATTCAGAGTTCAAATAATAAATAAAAATTGAATGCTAATCAGAGAAATTGTTTATAATACAGATTCAGATATAGAAGGGTATACACCCCCGAGTACACCCCCAAAAAGAGATATGGAGGGAAAGTCTCAACCTACTGACTCACAAATGGAGTGGAGAATGGATAATCTGGAGAATGCTCTCGAGAGACACTCCGATATACTCGACAATCATGCTGAAATAATCAGAGATCAAACAGTAGCCATACTCGATATGAAGGAAAATATTGACAACCTAAACACTGTCATACAGAAACTAACAGAACAAATAGGAAAATTAACTTCAGAGGTAATTATCCACCCTGCCAGTTCCACACTCAGAGACGTAAGTGAGACAGAGTTTAGTAACAATATCAATTCAACAAACTTATCAGACGGAACAAGCGCATTAGGCGACCTCAGCAGAGCTTGTAATGAACTCAGACGATCTATTGCCCTAAACGCAACTAATTCAAAAATAAACATAAAGAGAAATTATAAATTAACAAAAGAAGTACCACTTAACATTTGGTTAGACAATATAAATGCTGAATTAAAAGCTAATAATCTTGCAGACATACTTGACGATTCTCAACAATCAGACGTTTCAGAGACAGTAATAGAAAGACAAAACAGAAAAGACCAAGTCAGAGACATTCTAATAAGTCGCGTAGATGATTATTACCATAATAAGATTTTACAAATAAAAGACCCATTAGAAATAGTCATTAAAATCAAAGAGTTCAGACGAGCAGAGGCAAATGTTACCGATTCTTCAGTCAGAGAAAAATTATATAGTCTCAAAATGAACAATAGAGAATCAGTAAACGAATTTTGCGATCGTTTTGACTCTATTATCAGAGATTTTGAAAATTGTATTACCAAAACACCTCTGACGGAGAAAGAGATAAGATCGGCCTTCTTTCAAGCTGTTAGTATAAAATTTAAAGAAATCAGATCGGCCAATATTATCAGACTTCAAGCAACCAAATCAGAGATGAGCCTTGATGACATAAAAACTTTGATACTACAGCTGGAATCAGACAGACGCAAATCAGACGGTCAGCCTTCAGACGACAGGCAAAAAAAATTGCAGCTAAACAGGCGATAATCACAGACAAGTGTTATCGCTGCAATAAGGTGGGACACAGAGCAGCCTTTTGTCCTCTTAAAGAGTACAATCTATGGTACTGCTTTTATTGCCAGGCTGTAGCTCCATACAAAGGGGATGATTGTCCAAATAAGGACAATCCCAAAGATGGGTATGTAAAATCTTATACATATAACAACACAAACACACAACACAAACACAACAGTAAGAACTTCAGAGGTAGAGGTAACAGAGGAAGGGGTGGTTATAATAATGTCAGAGGTAGAGGAAATAATGTAAGAAGGGGATCTTTCAAACGCAAGGTCGATATACAAACACCAGGCCGAAATCAGAAGAAGGGATACAAGGTCAAAGCGATGCTAACAGGTAACAACACACATATAATAAATAAAACACCTACAAAACTAGTACTTATTGCGGACTCTGGCGCAACAGAGCATATAGTAAATAAGAGCATAATTTTAAGTAACTTCAGAAAAAGTTCAGGCGAATATATCAGAAGTGCAAATAAAAATAAATCTGCAAACATCTCTATAGACGGCAAAGGAGATTTAATTTTAAAATCAGAATCAAATGAGAATAACAAAATAATTTTGACAAATGTAATTTCTGCCAAAAATAGTTCAGACAATCTGATCTCTCTCAGACGTTTTGCAGACGTAGGTTTGAGTATTTGGATAATAAAATATTTAAAATCTACGATAAAAATTCAGACGAAGAGTATTTAGCTGGGACGTATGAAAAGCCAAACTGGATAATTTCTTTAAACGTAGCAAAACATGAACAATCAGTTGAGCAACAAGAAGTCTACGATAAGTATTCATGCACGGCTAACATAATCTCGGTAGACGAGTTCTTGCAGCAATCTCAGTCAGATATCAAGGATCTTGAGGATCAAAACGAATCAGATGAAACTAACGCATCAGAGGGAACTCAGATGAATCCGACTGAGATTGGGAGGGAGAAGCAGCAAGAACGAACTGTACAAGAATCAAATTCATCTAGTCAGAGAGAAGTTTGTGATACAAACTTAGATGAACAAATTCTGAACAGGAAAATCCCAAACATAGACGACTCGTCAGAAGAAATGCTGAAATATCTACAAAACAATGTGGACAACAAATCAGATAGACAAGAAAAGAAGCTGAACGAAGGAATGCTCTGGCATATCAAATTAGGTCACGCTTCTCTGCAATATTTACTATTGCTACAAAAGTCAGAAGATAAACTCAGAAAGGTAAAATTCGACAAGTCCATTACAGACTGCGAAGTTTGCGTCCTAGCAAAAATGGAAAACCTGTCGTTCTCAGAAGTCAGAGTCAGAGCAACAAGGCCATTAGAAAGGATACACACAGACACAATGGGACCAATTAAACCAGTCTCGTATCCTGGGGAAAATAAATTCATAATAGGATTTATAGATGATTACACCAGATTTGCCAAAGCATACTCTACTAAACACAAAAGTAAAGCTGGAGATTGCTTAGAAAAATTCTTGGTAACTACAAGAAATTTACTGGGCAAAGAAGAAAAAGTGTGTTTCATCCGAACGGACAATGGCACTGAATTTACTGGAGGTAAATTTTCAGAAGTTATGGAAAAGGAGAAAATTGAAGGAGAGTTCGCACCTCCTTACACTCCACAACATAATGGAACCGCTGAAAGGTTCAACAAAACCATACAGTGGAAAATCAGAGCGCTCATGATAGACTCTGGTCTACCCAAGAGCATGTGGATACTAGCTTTGGAAGTGGCGGTCCATATCTATAATAGAACTCCACACAAAGGAATCAATTCAGAGATACCAATCAAGAAAATGGTTCCAAATGGAAACATGCATCTAGACAAAATCAGACGTTTCGGATGTTTGGCCTATGCCAAAATACCGAATGCGACGAACAAGTTGTCAGACAGAGCAATCCGTACAATCATGGTTGGATATTCTCAAACTGGTTATGTTTTGTGGCACTCTGAATCCCAGAGATTCATTACATCCAGACACGTGAGATTTAATGAAAAACTGGTGTATAGGGATGTGTATAAAACTGACCTAAGAGAAAAATCAGAAACACTAGAAATATCAACAGATGTTGTCAAAACACAACCAGATATACCAAAAGATTCAAAATCAGAGAAAGAGAAAAATCAGAAGAGAACAGCAGATGACAAAAATTCAGAAGATTCAAAGGCTAAGAAACCTGAACCAGAAAAGCGACCTTGTCTAGAAAGAAAAGCCAAGACAAACAGACGAACTTGGACACATCTCAGAGAAGCAGTAGTCGAAGTACCACAAGTATCTACTCCAACTGGAGAAACCAGAGATACACACTCAGAAGAAGATGAACTTGGACATATTTTTATAGCACGAACGAACAGAGATCCTGTCAGTTATAAAGAAGCTATTGAATCAGACGACAAACATAAATGGTCAGAAGCAATAAAACAAGAGTTAAAGTCTATGGAAGACAACAATGTGTGGACAATAGTAGACAGACCCTCTCTAGACAAAGATGGCAAAAAGGCACACATCATTGATTCCAAATGGGTATTCAAAAGGAAAATCTCAGAAGACGGTCAGACGACTTACAAAGGAAGATTAGTTATCAGAGGATTCAAGGATAGAAAAGAATATGAACTCAGAGAAACTTACGCACCAGTCTCAAGATTGCCAATCGTTAGAGCGACTTTTGCAATCATTAATAAGTTAAATTTAACTGCTTATCAGATGGACGTCAAGACAGCATTTCTGAATGGAACGCTTGAAGACGACATATTCATGGAAATACCAGATGGTATAGAAATAGACCCATCCATTAAGAAAAATAAAGTATGTAAACTCCAAAAATCCTTGTATGGCCTCAGAATAAGTCCCAAGCGATGGAACAAACGCTTCTCAGAAGTTGCTTTGGAACTTGGACTAGAAAAGGACATAAATGAACCATGTCTGTTCACGTGGAGATTACAAAATCAGATGAGAAACTAAAACAGATAAAAGAAAAATTATGTTCTACCTTTCAGATGAAAGACTTAGGAGAAAAGACCTGAAAAAAAGAATTATGAGTAAAAATGACAAAATAAGACTAAATTATTTAAAAATTTTTTTCACTAATATTTAGTATAAATATCTTCAACTTTACCGTGCTAATACCTTAATTATCACTGAAAAAATTTCAAATAATTCACTCTAATTTTGTCATGTTTACTCATAATTATTTTTTTCAGGATTTAAACGTGTTGTGTCCCCTTAAATTAATAAATTATAATGAAAAAAAAACGATATTCACATAAAAGTAATGAGAAAACTCAAAAGAAATAATAAAAATGAAGTCTTAATATAAATAAAAAGGTTAATGAAAAGTTCAAAGAAATTTCCTGTAAGACTTATCCGTAATTTATAAGTTTATAAATATAAACATGTTCCACGCGGGGAAGCCTGACACTCCGTATGTAGCGCGTCCCCCGGGTGGCGGATGGGGGAGTGGCACACACCTCGGAGCGTAGAGAAGAAATAACATATGCTCTGTAGACCAAATCAGGCCGCCGCATTTGACGTGCGGTGCGACCCGTAAGCTGCCAAAAGGAGATCCTGCATGGAGATGCGACCTGACGGTCTTTCTAAGACGATCGTTGCGTGTCGAAGTGACCCGAACCATCTTTGACTCCCGCTGACAGCAAGACGGGAGGCCGGTTATCTAGCTAGTATCGGTCAATTGGTTCAAGCGAGTGTGTGATATCCGCCGGAAACTCTCCAGAGAGCCAAGCACCTTTGTTCGGAGTGGGAGGCTCGAGAGAGTGAAGGAGTGAAGTGCGATAGCGCATGCTATATCCTGACATGATGTACCCAGTCTGGCACCACCTACAGTCATGTATTGGGGCCATGTCAGCTGCCCCCATAGACGGGGGATCCAGGGGGTCGGACACATGCCAAGATAAAAAAAATTCTTATAATATGGAAAGCACAAACGAACTCGGGGAAAACTCACAGGAGAACCTGAAAGTTGAAACCTTAAGGGGTCAAGCCTGGGTTAAAATCTTGAAAAAATCGATTTTTTTTTATTTGCAATATGGATAGGAAATAGTCTCTAGAATGTGCTGCCACAACCCGTTTTACTAGAAAAAATTTGTCGTAAACTTATAGAGAAAATACTGAAAAAAAGCGAATAGCTAATTTTTGAAAAATCGTTGTATTTTACACATTTTGATTTGACAGTACTTTTACAAAAAATAAATATTCTGGCACTTTTTATACACGTTTTTTTTTAAGTAAATTTCACATACAATACGATAAAAAACCCCGTTTTGCAAAATACCACTTTGTTAATAAGTTATTAACAAATTACTGAAACTAGTAATCATCGTAGTAGAAATAGCGAATTTTGAATTACGCGCTTACCGTTTACCAGAATCTATTTTTTTGAAAAAAATCGTTTATATTTTTCGAATTTGCTGACTGCAACGTTTGTTTGCGAATTTCGAAAAATAATTACTCTAAAACTACTCGATTTAACAGTTGAAAAGTTTTAGTGTGTTATAAGAATAAGTGATTATTATAGTCTGTAATAATATAAGTGAAAAATTTAGTGTATTGTCAAGATGCCAGGCTCAAGAAATAGATTGCCAGGTTCATGTGAACATAAAAAGAGAAGATTTGGGAGAAAAAAGAAGAGACGAAGAGTTTTTTATAGAAAAAACTTGGATGAAGCTACGGAGTCAACGTCCAACCTACCAGCACAATCATCAACAAGGAGACGTAATGAACCATCGATGCCAACAAGAGCAGCAACGAGTTCAGTAACTGTGCCCAATATGCTTCCTTCAACATCTGGTACTCAGAGAACACGAACCATTGCACAAGCTTCAACAGTTGGAACACCAGTTCATTTTTCGCAACCAGAAATACCTGTATCAAGATCTAGGCAAATATTAAAATCGAAAGATATAGAGGCTGGTCCTGCACAAAACAGAATATTTGACATCTCTTTACTTTATCCAGGATTGCAGGAATTTCTGGCTTGCAAAGCTTACCGTGGAGGTGTCAAATTTGGTGAAGTAGATGTAAGAGGTCTTGGTTTCAAGCTAACAATCACTTGCATACCATGTGCAACAAAGTTGCTTTCATTGACTCCAGTAAAAAAGTTGGTGTGAAAGGTAACGCGTATGAAGTTAATAGTTAATAATCAGTATTATCTATGAGATCTCTTAGCCATGGACACGCTGGCATGACTACTTTTTGTGGAACAATGGACTTTTTGCCTCCAGTTGCTCACAGTAATTTTGATAATATTAATCAAGAATTGAAAGTAGCAAGTGAAAATGCAGCTAAGAAATCAATGAAAGCAGCTATGCAGGAAGATTGTAGCAGTGAGACTCAAGAGGATGACCGTGAGACTGAATCAGGCGATCGTTCTTGGAGAAAGCGTGGACACTGTTCTCTTCAAGGGGTCTCTACTTTGATTCGCAATGCGAATGGAAAAGTGATTGACGTTGCTCCAAAACAATCATTTTGCAGAGCTTGCGAAATGCACCCAGAAGAGGATACTCAACAGTACAAGGAGTGGTTCGAGGCCCACCAAGACAAGTGCTCCGCCAATCATCAAGGAAGTTCTAGAAAGATGGAAGTGGATGGCATCGTGGAAATGTTTCAAAGGTCGAAATCAACCCATGGAGTCAAGTACAAGAATTATATAGGTGATGGAGATTCTAAAGTTTACAAAGCTCTGTGCGACGCTAAGCCTTATGGAGAAGATTTTGTAATTCAGAAGATAGAGTGTGTAGGACACGTGCAGAAGAGAATGGACACAAGGCTCAGAAATCTGAAGAAAAATTTGGCTGGCCAAAAACTTTCAGATGGCAAAGGTATTGGTGGACAAGATCGTCTAACTGCTCAAAGGATTGATTAGTTGACAAGATATTATGGCAATGCCATCCGAGGACATAATCATTCTGTTGATGCAATGAGTAACACCATATGGGCTACATTTTATCATAAGAAATCAACAGATAAAAATCCTACACACCACCTTTGCCCGCCATGAAAGACAAGTTGGTGCAAATGTCAGGTAGCCAAAGCTAACTGAAAACTTAAAAAGTTCCACCACACTGATGTTTTCCCTGCTTCTATCATGGATGTGATTGAGCCAATTTATAAGGACTTGACACAGCCAGATTTGCTTGAGAGATGCGTTGGAGGCTTAACACAGAACAGCAATGAAAGCTTCAACCAATCTATTTGGAAACTGGTCCCTAAACAAAGTTTTAGTGGTCTTGTAGTCCTGCAAATTGGTGTCAACATCGCAGTCACTTGCTTCAACGACGGCAAAACAGGAGTACTGGAGGTGATGAAGAAGTTTAGCATCCAACCGGGGTCTTCTGCAGTGAACTGGGCCAAGAACGCGGATGAAGAAAGGATATTCTGGTTTGATATAAAAGCAACAGAATCAACACTGGAAGCACGTCGAGCACGAAGGAAGAGAAATCATCCAGATGATGATTCTTACTCAGCTAGGTCACACTAACCTATTTTTATACACTTTTACACACAGCTAACCAACACCTAAACCACAGCTCAAAAAACACACTATACAGCACCACAACACTGAAACACATAAATTCATAAATATTTTTCTTTTTTTTTTTAATTTTAATCATCCTAAACACAGATATTCTGCCCACAAAACAGCTGGAGAGGAGATGCCAAGCAGGTTACAGAAGCAGCAGGCAAGCAGTCTGGTACGGCTGATCAGCTGATCATGTGGCCTACTTAATCATCAATCTCATCTGGACAAGTTTTCTATCCTTCAACCTGACTCCTGTAGTGTTGTTGTACTACTAATAATTTAAATTTCACTAAGAGACATCATCTAATGTGAGTATAATAAAAATTATTCAAATTTGATATTAATAAATTAAAATTTTATTATTTTGTAAAAATTTTGTTCTATTAAGTATTTTACTTGTCAGAAACAAAGTATATACTTATCAGAATTAAATAACTGCAAAAAAGTAGATATTTTGTGCTTTAATTATGAAAATAGTTTCAAGCTCAAAAATTGCAATTTTTAACTATTTATTATTTTCTGTTTCAGATGACTTAAAACAGAAAAACAAAGCTGTGGAGCGACGGATCTACACTAAACTTGGTGTACATGACCTGGGTGCAAGTATCTTTCAATCATTTAAGGTCCAGATCTATACACGAGTTGTAAGTACCTTTTTTTTATCAAATATTAAGTCAAACTTTAAATGCATTTTTCTCTGATTTCTGTTTTTATGTTTTTAGATCACTTGCGGCAGGTTTTCTCAGGATCCGGTCAGTCAATTGGGCTAAAAATTTAATAGCAGCTCCAGAAAACCATCCTCCCTAGACCAATCGGAGCAGAATTCATTAAGATAAGTCCAAAGTGAAGGTTACGCATCTTTACACACGTAACCTTCACTATAATTACTAATATTCTCAACATATAAGTGGCTAATGATTGAAAATTATTGTTTTTCAGAAATGTCTTCCGATTAATCCAAGGAGATACATATTTTGAAGATTTTCCCAAAATATGGTGTCAGTTGATCATGCGGATGCTGAGAAATCCTGCGGCAAGTGGATAAAAAGACATAAAATCAGTGTTTTATCAGTGAATTCGTATAGATGGTAAAATCAAGTGGCGCGGTAGCGCCACGAAGGCGAGTTTGAGAAGCAGACGAAGCCGCGGCGCCCGTGACACTATTTACTTCTATATTGGTGTTCGGATTTTTCATGATACAGAAAAAAATGCTTATTGTTACTGTCTGTAAGATTTTTTGGCTTATTAGTATGTTTTCTGAGCTAAACTATGATTTCCAACAAAAATATTAGTGAAAAGGCTGCTTATTTTTATAATATGTGAGTGTATAATCCACAAATGCTAAAATTACGTTTTTCTTCTTCAGCCCGAAATATGAAAGGACCGTTAAGTTAGCCGCAAGAAGTGTTAGGCCCGTAAAGTTAGCCGCAAAGCTATATACAGATGAGAATTGCTTTCTCAAGAAAATATAATAATATATTACAATATTTTGAATTAAGAGGTTGCCAGTGCATACTCTGCGTTTCGGAGCTGTAACAGTAACTAGCATGCCAGGGTAGCCGATGACAAGGTCTAGGTGGCGTGCTCCGTGGTTTTTTGTGCCTAGGTGTAAAAATCATTCTAGGAAGGTGTCTAGAGGTACAGGGTTGCCCATAACGACGTCTAGGCAGTTAGCCCCGTGGTTTTTGGTATCTAGGTGTACAAATTATTCAAGGGCGGTGTCTAGATGTACAAGGTGGCTGATGACGAGGTCTAGGTGGTGTGCTCCGTGGTTTTTGGCGTCTAGGTGTAAAAATAATTTAAGGGCGGCGTCTAGGTGTACAGGGTGGCCGATGACGAGGTCTGGGTACTTCGCACCGTGGTTTTTGGTGTCTAAGTATAGAAATAATTCGAGGGTGATGTATATTAGAACAATCAGTGATTTCATCTTAGTAATAAAAATGTTACAAAAAAGCTGTGGTCGAATGGTGCTAAAGATGCTTATATTTTATTTTTACGACTTTGAATATGAAACACTCTAAACAATTTTTAAAAAAGGATTGAAATCTCTAAAAAAAATTAACTCTTAAATAAGTAAAAGGTTAGGCGAGTTTGATATATTTCGCAACAAAATTACAGATAGAAAAGAACTGAGATCAATCAAACAAAGTCAAGTTTATTATATTTAACCGTAATGAAGCAAAGAACAACTCTCAAGATAATTACTACGTAACTTGCCATGCCCGTTTCATTTTGTTTATTGGTGAACAACTAAATTTTCTTTTTATATATATTAGAACGTCATACAAACACTATAAGTGCATTCAAACGGGCATGACAAGTTACGTAGTAATTATCTTGAGAGTTGTTCTTTGCTTCATTACGATTAAATATAATAAACTTTGTTTGATTGATCTCAGTTCTTTTCTATTGTGATATACATGTTATATTCATTGGTAAAAATGACATATAATATCTATAATTTTTGTAAAAAAAAAAATTGTATAGATACATTGAAAAAAAAAAATTCTCAGCATAATAATTTATTAATTTTAACCCAGGCTTGACCCCTTAAGGGTGCCAACAACGCAAGACGGTGGATATCCAATCCACAAATCAAGCAGCAGTACCAGTATAGATAGCGCGATGAGTGCTGCAGGATACCGATACAAGAGTGAAACGGTAGGTAAAGAGAGCCAGACCCCAAGGGAATAGCTACAAGCCCATGCCAGATTGCGTGACAAGATAAGGGAGGTGAGAGATATGACCAGGGAAATGATCAAAACCCTGGATAAGCAGAAGGGCGTGAACTCCAAGATTAAAAATGGATTACACTTAATAGGATCAATGTTGAACGAAGCTGTTAGGATTCTTGACAAGATGGAAGATGTTGTGAAGAGTCAGCTCCTTCAACAATCTAGAGCGGACAATGCAAAGTCCTAAAAAATGGCAAAGTCGAAGAAGAGGGTACGAGCATCATCCGACAGAGGCGGCAGTACCCCGCCAAAAAAGACAAAAAGGATGTAAGTGTTCTCTCAACAAGTAGGGACAGCGAGGGAAACGGACAGACTTCTCATGGACAGACATAACGGGAAGTAGCTCCTACACGGAGAAAAATAAAACGTTGCGCTTACTCAAAATTCAAGTAAATGCAACCTAAATTGTTCAGTAACAGCTATTAAGTAAATCCAACTGAAGTCGCTCGCGTAGTAATAACTGAATGAACAGTCGGTAACTTACTTCAGCACTAAATAAAATTTGTAAATAAAAACTGCATGATAGATATCATTACTATGCTCGAAATAGTCTTATAGTCATAGTTGGTTTGTAAAACCAACAAAATAAGGTCATATAATAATATAATAAGACCATGCTCGACTGTGCCGCGAAGGCAACTCGGGCAAAAGTTTGAGCACAGGGAAGGGTGATCGGCGCAGATCCGAAGCTCTTTGTGTCTCGTCTCAGATGAGACACACTATATTGCATATTTATATGATTTTACTGAATTCTGTGCAGTAGCATCTACTGAACAGGCGTTACTGAACAGACTTCAGTAACCGCAACGGTTTATTTTTCTCCGTGTGGCAGAAAGGCAAAAAAAGCAACAGGACAAAAGGACAAACTGGAGCAGACCTAACCAAAAAAGAGAGAAGAGAAGGTTCCACGTCAGAGGACGGACGCCATTCTGATGAAGCCCAAGAGTGGCAAAACCTATGCTGACATTTTGGGTCAGATGAAGGCACATGTAAAGCCGGAAGAACTAAACACAGAGATCAAGTTCATCCATAAAACAAGACAAGGTGACGTTCTAGTGGGGGTAGGTAAGAGCAACGACAACATAAAGTCATTGCAAAGAGCTATCCAAGACGCAATCGGACAAGTAGGCACGATTGAGAACAAGATCTCCAAGATAACACTAGAGATCAAGGACATCGATGGACTTACGAAAAAGGAAGAGGTCAATAGTGCTATATCGCGGACGGCTCTAAACGCAATCAAGATCCAAAGATAATGGCAAGGATACTCAAGACATAGCTTAAGACTACAAGACATAGCTTAAGACAGGCGACCCCCCGAAGGAATGCGAAAGCGGATACCGGGGGGTTTCGCGGCCCTATAAGAAGCGGAGTTTTAGTGGGTATGCCTGGCGATAGTCCCGCGTCAGGAGAGTCCCACACACGGGGAGTCTTGCATGACTCCTGACATGGTGCATCGGGCATTTCTTCATTTCTCCGGATAAAAAACATTAACATGTTGCCATAGCAACGATTTATACTTTCGAACTTGCGTATTTTATGACAGCTTGCTTCAAAAACCTAAATTTAATATTATTGCAGATAAATCTAATTATTATTAAATGTCATTAGTAAAAATCAAAATGTTATTAGTAAAAATCGAAAACAGTTTACTAAAAGAATTATACAAGGAACTACAAGGTAAAAATCAACTACTAAACGAATTACTAATTAAAGAAAAACAAAGAATCAATAACACTGATTTTAACAAAGTTAAATCATTTTCTGAGGCATTAACAAGTTCAATAAACAATAGCAAACCCAAACCCAAAAGAGTGCCTAAATTAGTTGTCAAGAAAATAAATGAAAATGACAACACTAACTTAGAAAATACAATTGTCAAATATTTAACCAAGGATAAATCCATACAAACTAAAAATGTCATTAATAAAAATAAATATACCGTGATAATAAATTGCATGAACGAGGAAAGTATTAATTCACTCGAAAAAACTTTGATCAAAAAACTAGCAAACAAGGATTTTAAAATTGAAAAGGAACAGATAAGAAAGCCAACCGTGAAAGTGATTGATATAGACGTATTGGGTACGTCTATTACAAAACACATACATTTTGTTAAACAGGAGCAAAAGGTAGAAGATGATAGTATAAAACATATTAAGGAGATAAAAAAACCAATCGAATCATTATTCACTGAGATTGATAAAATGGTTGAGAACAATAATACGAAAGCTTTACTATCAGAGGTGGCGGCAGCACCTGGGCAGCCTATATTGCAGTCAAACAATATTCGCATGTCATATGGTGATCTTACCGACCTAGGATCAAATAAAGCAATATTTTATCTCCACAGAGGAATGAGGGGAAAGCAAATATTCACAAACTCGATGGATAAGCTAGAAAGACAGCCACCACATAAAGACATCGTAATTATAGACGAGATAGTTTTCACAGCGCCGTGCAAAAGTGACTCTGCAAGTCAACATAAAGAAATGTTCTCACATTATAGAGTAACTTGTGCTGTTGGTCTTACATGTCCTGCAAGGCTTAATAGCATGGAGAGGATCATTATTGCAAGGAGCAGAAATGCGTCAACTCAGAGTTTCACGACAGCAAGATCTATGCTAGTGAGATATTGGTGATTGAGAGAAGATTTGAAAGAAGACTTGCAACGCTGGGTTGTTCTGGTAGATTGTACTACTGGATTTCAAACACGGCGGAGCAACTACACATTTTAGTTTTAAGATTTAGTTTTATTAAGTCATTTTGTATTCCGGACCGGCGAACAGGAAATTTTCCTCTGCTGGATTACTTTTATGTAATGTTTTTGTGTAATCGATGTATTTCAATCTATTGTACTTACTCTGGATAATTAAATAAATAAATGTAATATTTTATTGCAGAAACTAATGTAGCACTAAGTTGAAAATGTACAGCTATTTTTCAGAAACATATAACATAAATTTCTACACATTTCAACGTTATTTGTAATATAAAGATATTTAGCAGCAAGTTTCTAAAGTAAATCTTAAAATTCTGATTCTTTAATATTCATAAATTATAAGAAAAAAATTATATTACATGGTGTAAAATGAATGAATATAAATATGTCTAAAAACATTTTAAAAAATTAAAGAAATACAAAACTTAATGTTTTAAGAATTTCTGATATCATAACAAGATCAAATCTGATGTCAAATATCATTAATTAAAAATAATGATGCAATTGTTCAGGTTTATTTTTCTCTAACCTAATAAATAAAATATATATGATATATAAATCTTAGCTGATACATAACTAATTGGCCAAGAATTCTGAAACTATTTTTTTATGTCAGTAGCTATTGCAGAAACTAGAGTATCTTTCCTTATACCTAAATTATTTAAAAAATTGGCAATCTTATTTTTTATTTATTTATTTAGTCCTCCTTTTGACTCCTTTTGAATCCTTTGACTCAAGGTCTAATCAAAATGACAAATATGCACAATTTATTTAATTTATTTTTAAACGACCGCAAGTGTCATCTCTTTTATCTGAAAAAACATAGCAATATAAAATTAATTGAAAACGATTCTTATACACTCCTAGATATCGATAACAATATATTTAATAATTAATCAGATGCGAAATGTGGGTTGTGTCGGAAAGTCAGCTTTATTTTTTGTATAAAAAAGAATTTTAAATACAGTATTTGAAAGGCCTTTAAGGTATAAAAACCTGTTTGGCTGTAATTTTTTCGTAAGTTTTTTCGGGCTCTTGAGTTTGAGGGTTTCGGGGTTTGAGGGTTCAGAAAGATTTGAAGTTTTTAGGATTACGGCATTTTGGGGTGCGGGATTTTGGGGTTATGGGGTTTTGAGGTTATGGGGTTTTGTGGTTATATAGTTTTGGGATTTCTGGGTTATAGGAAAAAATAAATGTATTTCTTTAAATAAGTTGAGGTATTCATACATTCATTTTTAATAAATGATCCATTATTTCATATTAAATGTAAACGAAAATTGTAATGCCCGCCATATTTTTCGGGCAGAAAAGCAAGTTATATGTCGTGTTAGTAACTTTTTTAAGTTTTAGGGCTTAAGCATGTTCAGTACCAACATTTCAGAAGATGTAATATGCTTTCTATTAAAATAAAAAAGTTTATAAATATATACATAACCTTTTGACAAAAATACACGATTTATCATATTTAAGTTGGATATTTAATTACATCCGGAAGGAGATAGTGCTCAAGATACCCGTCGAGCTGATCGCCGTCGAGTCGAGCAAACACCGATACCGAGTGTTAAGCTCTCCGGTTTACGCTATAGTGGGCTTAACCCCATACCAACGGATCCGGAGCTTGATCCTCCACCCTATTATTGTTTTAACTGCTGGACAAGGGGCCACACCATCTTTCAGTGCCCGAAATCTCGTCAGTAATGCGAGTATTCTTAATCCTTCCCGGGTTCCTCAATCCTATAATCTGCCAACTACACTCTAAATTTTAAGCTAATCATACCATTCTTGCAGCCATGCAGTCTCCGGGGAGTGGCGAGAGAAAGAGAGAGAGAGAGAGAACCTTTGACACATTTGTTGTAGAAAACTGAAACATTCAGAGTATGTTTAGTTTTGGGAGGGGGAATGCAACGGGGTGGCTGTCGAAGTAGAAATCTCTCTCTCTCTCTCTCTCTCTCTCTCTCTCTCTCTCTCTCATGCTACTCTCTACTGGGGCTGTACCACTCTATGAGTTGATACTAATAGAATTGGAAATCTGTTTGTAGAAAGAAAAGAGAGAGAAATAGCAGTCGGATGCTTGACACTAGCCGTCGGAAAGAAAGAGAGATTTTAGATTAGATTTTTTAGATTTAATTGTTTTTTTTATTGTTGTACATTGTGTTGTACATATACAATTATAATATATTATAAAAAGAATACAAATTTTGTATAATGGTGCTAGTGCGTGTGAAGAGTGTGAAATGGAATGAAGTGAAATGAGATGAATGAGAATGTGTGTATGTTTGTGTGATGTTTATGTGTTTTCCAGATTGAAGAAGTAATTTTTAGCTGCTTGTTTAAAGTGTGATATGGATAGTGTGTTGCGAAGATGAGAGAGAGAGAGAGAGAGAGAGAGAGAGAGAGAGAGAGAGAGAGAGAGAGAGAGAGAGAGAGAGAGTGAGAGAGAGAGAGAGAGAGTAGCAGACCAAGCCGCGCTATACTGCGTAGCTTCGCCACCAGTCTTACTACTACAATCCCACCGGTCCACACGCATACACTCGTGGAAGAAGCCAGCGTAGCACCGAACCAGCGTGAGTGAAGAAGAGAGCGAACCGCTGGGAGGGGGAAAACCGCGTCGTGCGGACCCGCTCGTAGCTCACCGATAAGCCGAGCGTGTGTGTGTGTGAAAGTCGTTGTATGAGTATGCGAATTATTTAGCCAGATAATGTAATTTGCAAATCGAAAATTATGTACTGAATGAAGGAGTGATACTGACTCGCGAGAGTGTGTTCTGAGCAAAATGTTCTGTCAGAAAGCTTGTAAAACAACAATAAATTAATGAAGTATGTATAGCGCATGCTCGCCCTCGTATGCGAGACCTCGTGTCGAAATTCGCCGAGGTGACTCGAACACTTGGGTACGAGACTTAGAAGAAAGCAGTTGAAAATTTGCAAGAAATAGATAAGGTTTCGAATCTCTGCCTGGAAGAGACCCCCCGGTAGTGCCGAGAGTTAAAGTAGTTTTCTTTCTATTGTTCGCGACGGAATTTTCAGAGCACGAGACATCACCAGTACGAGAGGAAGAGCTGTTTTTGCCGAGAAATTTAAGGTAAAGGTATTTGCATGCCTATTTCATAGCCGTACTGCCGGGTATTAGATTTGCTCTAGTCGCGAAGCCATCGTATTTAACCGTCGGGAGGTTAGATTGTCGTGAAAGTGTATCGCACGAATGTAAGTTTGCCGCCGAATATCAGCCGACGTTTCGCTGTAACCACATAGTCAGTTAAAAATAAAAGAATTGTGATTTCAGTGTACTTAAATAGTGTCATAATTTTTTTCCCGACTTCATCCACGGTCGAATCTCCTCAGGGATAAAAAGTCTCCAATAGCCGGCAACGTGTAGTGAATTTTATTTAAAGTTAAATTCGTTCGACCTGGCGCCCGTTCAATAAATACGCTCGCACGCGCATATCGCCGTGAAGGTCGCGTGCGCCGGATCACCCTCGCGCGGGTGACATACACTTTCATACACACAATCACATTCACTGCGCGTGACACAAACCTTCTCGACTGCAGGACTAGGACGTTGCTGGACCGCTCAGCAGGGAGATCAGGAAACCCGGACTCCGTGTCGCACTCACACACAAGATATAATTTGACCCACTGGACACAGCGCAGCACGCAAAATCACGAGCGAAGGCGCGTGTTTACTTTCCGAAGGCCGAGAGCTATCTGAGCGCGTACCTGAAGGATTAGCACTGCGTGCTCGCTCTCTCTATCTCTCTCGCTCTTATTCCTGAATTCGCACGTGTTTTTCTTTGTGCACGCGAGTCTACGTTGTTTCGTCACGGCGCAGCGATACTCATACCGCTACGAGTTAGCCGCGGTGCTCAACTCGCCATGTAACGAAGTGAGACTTAACGTGAGAGGAGAAAATCACAAAAGGAGACGCCGGGATCGAGAATCGAACCGGCGCTTCCAAGATCTCTAAGCACGCGTGCTACCACTTGAGCCAACGCCGCCCTCGTTACAAAATAAACAATTCACCATCTTGGTGTGGCGTTTTGGTGTTTGCGTGTGCAATATTGGCTTTGCGTAATAAATAAGGCAATTAGAGCATGATCAAAACAATTCTATTATTTCAACCGCAATAGTCACTCTTTAACATACCTTACTGGCATTAAAAACCTACGTTATTTTTTGATACAATGATAAACTGTGTCTATGGTACAAACGTGGTCGTAACCAATGTCCCGGAATAATATATAACGCCATTAATAATTATTTGCCATCCTATGTAATCATACACTTTCCCATGTTGTTTATCAGATCATTTACTGTAAATAAGCAATTAACCTTGTTTGTGTGGCGAGTTTAACTCACATCTTGTATCCACCATTCCAGGCAATCGCTGTTTCATTTTATAATTTAGGTAATTTCCTTTAAATAAACGATTTATTCTCTTGGCGTGGCGATTTTGTGTTTGCGTGTGCAATAATGGTTTTGTGTAATAAATAAGGCAATTAGAGTATCATTACCAAAACAATTCTATCATTTCAACTGCGATGATCTCGCTTTCACGTACATTTTTGACAAACAAAACATACATTGTATTTTCTTAAGCGATAAACTGTCTTTATGGTACAAACGTATTTGTAACCAATGTCCCGGAATAATAATATAATTCTATAGATAATTTATTTGCCATCCTATGTAATCATACACTTTTCCATTTCGTTTATCAGGTTATTTACTGTAAATAAACGATTAACTATATTTGTGTGACAACTTTGACTTACATCTTTTATCCACCACCAGCAAAGACCATAATAAGAGAATTCGAATACATCCGCACACCATACGCCGTGTATGTAGAGGACCATAGAACGGATCCAAAAAGCAAAAAGATAACACTATGCTTCGACACTGAAAGACAAGCCATCAAAGCCAATGATCTAAAAATTACGCTCATTAAACAAAAAAAGAAGCTCAATAGACGTACAAAATTAATGGCTAGACCCTATAGAGAAAATATATCGAACTTATCAAAGAAAAATCCAACAGTAAGATTAGAAGTGCTTGTCGTAACCAATACGCAGCACAAGGGCTAATTAAGCAAAAATAGACTGTTTTGCCTGTTACCCTGGGAGGGCAAAGACAAAGAAAAGGACGAAGCTTTCTTTAGACACTTCGCACAATTTGGAAGCATGGCGTACTACGAAAACAAACGCAACCGCCGATGATGAGAAACAAATGACCCTAGAAATGGACAAAAATAACACATATTTCATATGTAGAATCGAAAATGGGGATTGTCGAGTTTCTGTCTAGTTTTAAGTTTTTCTAAATGTTATAAAAAATTATAAGCGTCTGTCTGTAGAAAATCCCGAGCGAAAATGTATCGGCACGCACAAGGGATTATAGTTTATTGTAGGGCTTTTATACCTTTTTATGAACGATGGTCACAGCCGACAGATACGCTCGGAAAGAAGGGCCATGCTTAGAGCAGGTATAGAGTAGCTGTAGCTCGCAGGTAATTTTCCTCTTCTAATATTTTACCTTGAATAAAGTTCTAGTTTTCTTATATTTTAAATTCATCTTGTCAGCACCTTATTTTTGTACCCAGTCAACAGTGAAAAAAAAAAACATCTGGCAACCGAGTCAGGACTAGTGTTGCAGTTATTGGCGACCGAGGTGGTGACGCAAGTCATGAAGGGGAAAGAATGATCCCAAGATTGGACTCTACAAGTTTAGTGGCAACGTACGTAACTGGCTGAAGTTTTGGAGTCTATTTAAAAAGATCCACGACGACACTAAACTATACAATGAGGATAAATTTCAGTTTTACAGTTATTACAATTAGTGTTGCAGAATGCCGTGTTCTCTAAAGTGATACCGTTAGTGAGTTATACGATAAGATTGAAATCTGCGTGCATTAGAGACCTTTGGCGCGAGTACCGACAAGTGCGCAGCAATGCTTTTTCCGCTAGTGGAATCTGCACTGCCGGAAGAACTTTTGCGGGTGTGGCAGCGATCAAACAGTACACGTGAAGCAAGTGCGACCACAGCAAGTTCAACCGACGTGTCCAAAAATCGGCTGAATAAGTTGATCAATTTTTTAGCAGCTGAGGTACAAAGTGAACAACGTATCGCCATGGCTGCGCAAGGATTTAAATTAGACGATAGTAGTGAATCAGATCGTTCTCAGAAGAAAAGGACGCAGTCCACGGTAAAAGATTTACCAAGCGCACGTAATTTACTCACAAAAGGCAAAGAAATCACGTATATATTTTGTGAGAAAAATGATCACGACAGCGCTAAGTGTGCAAAAGCCAAAAGATTTTAAAAATACCGAAAAATTGAAGCGAAGGTTTTATGTAGACAATTGTGTAACGAGCATCAACAGTGTGAATGAATTCAATGATTTTATGTGTAATGCAAAAACCGTGATGGAATCGGGAAAATTTGATTTACGTGGGTGGGAGTACACTGGTGTCGGCGTTTCCAAGGACCCAACTAACGTGCTCGGATTATTATGGAACAAGCAGCTAGACACTTTATCTCTGAACGTCAGCAATTTAGAAAAATTAGATTTCGTTAAAATAACGAAGCGAAATATTTATCAGTGGCTCACCGCATTTTTGATCCGCTCGATTTTGTATGCCCGGTCGCGCTCGGACCAAAAATTTTATTGCAAGAAGCTTGGACAGCTAAATTATCCTGGGACGATGAAGTAAACGACGATATTAAGCAACGTCTTACACAGTGGGTTGAAGAGTTGAAAAATTTAAAGCGAGTCGAGGTTCCTAGATGCATGCTCGGTAAAATTGATAAAGATAGTGAGATTAGTTTACATACGTTTGTTGATGCAAGTAAACTAGCATATGCTGCCGAGATTTTTATTAGAATGCAAAGAGGATCGGCAGTAAACGTGTATTTCATGCAAGTAAAAACTCGGGTCGCGCCCGCGAGCAAAAATGACACGAATTCTCCAACAAGTATACCGCGACTAGAATTATTAGCCGCGACGATTGGGGCGAGGTTATCGTCAACAGTAATTACGTGGATACAGCGAGAAAATAATTGGAGTGTCTTTGTCGCGAATAGAGTAAAAGAAATTACGCAGTTGACAAAAGCCAAACAATGGAAGCACATACCGGGGCACCAAAACCCCGCTGATTTACCGTCGAGAGGCTGTACGGTCAATCAGCTACTAGCTTCTAAGTGGTGGGAGGGTCCGGATTGGCTTAAAGAGAGTATGGAAGTTTGGCCTACTGCACATGATATCAACATTGACGAGGCAGAGGTTAATTCAGAATTGAAAAAGTCTTCCCAAATTCAAAACGCCGCATTAATTAGCATCAACAATAAAGAGAGTATAGTTGAACGACACAGTTTATTCCGCAATTTTTCTAATTATTCTGTAGTGATTCGAGTCATCGGGTGGATTAAAAGATTCAGTTACAATGACAAAAAGAGAGCAGAGGCTCGAAAAAAGAATTCATTGACGGATGATGCAGAGATCGGTTTAATAAAAAGTAGCTTTTTAACGGCGGATGAATATTGTGACGCAGAGATTTGTTTAATTAAAATCATTCAAAGTAGGCATTTTGATAGTGTAGAAGATGAACCTATTAAAGATTTTTTGCCTTTTATAGATGATGTTTCAATTTTCGATGCCCAATTATTTTACCTCACAAAGATTATTTTGTAGAATTATTAATTAAAGAAAAACACGTAGAATTTAAGCATGCGGGAACAGCGATGACGCTTAATGTTCTACGAGAGAGATATTGGACAATGAAAGGTCGTAAAGCGTGTAGAGAAGTAGTCCAAAAATGTGTAGACTGTCATCGACACGACAGCAAACAGGTAAAGGCACACGCCACGCCATTGCCGCTCTATAGAATACGAGACGCCGCGATATTTAAAGTAATTGGGGTAGATTTTGCGGGTCCAATTTATCTAAAGGGCGGGCAAAAGTCGTGGATATGCATTTTTATATGTGCAGTGTACAGAGCAGTACATTTGGAATTAGTAAATTCATTAAACGTGGTGTCGTTCTTAATGGCCTTGAGACGGCATATAGCTAGACGCGGCAGACCGAGCGTTATTTTTAGCGATAACGGTACAAACTTTTTAGGGCTTAATAATCAACTAAAAGCCCTAAATTATGAGAAAGTCGCAAAGACCCTCGCGACGCAGCGTATAGAGTGGAGATTTAATCCGCCATCGGCACCCTGGTGGGGGGATTCTGGGAGCGTCTCATCGGTGTACTTTAGCGGTTGTTAAGGCGTACGCTTAAGAAATCATGTCTTAGCTACGAAGAAATGCTGACGACTTTGATTGATTGTGAAGCCGTGATCAATTCGCGCCCTTTAACCTTTATTTCAGAGGGATATGAGGAGGCAATACCGATATCTCCATCAATGTTTTTGCACGAAGTGAAAGAAATCGGAGTGATTGACTTAGATAAAGTAGAAAGTACAGATTTAAGCAAGCGATTTTCCTATAGGCAAAAGATAAAATGCGACCTGCGGAAAAGATTTAGGAACGAATATTTAGGCGCTTTATCACATCAGAAACGCAAAGATAAAGTTTGTAAAATATTGAAAGTAGGCGAGATAGTTTTAATAGGCAACGACAATACAAAACGCATGGATTGGCCAATGGCAAAAATTAAACAGCTTTTCACCGGGAAAGACACGGCCGATTCAAAGACTCTATCCGCTTGAATTAAATTTCAATTGTAACAACGAGGATGAAAGACAAAAAAGAGAATATCAAAACTGTAATTGAACAAAAATCTAATGCTAATGTACAAGTCAAAGAAACTAAGACCAGAAGTGGACGTATTTCGAAGCAACCAGAACGTCTAACCTATGCTTCAAATTTTATTTTTAACATATACTTTTGATTTATCCTTTGCTACTATAAATTATATATAGTTTCTTTGATTTCACAACGTTTAGGATGTAATATAGACTAAGTTTATGGCGACATTTTCGACAAGAACTGTCTAGGCAGTCAGTCTCGCACGAGCATCGACACGAGAAGTAGCGCTCTCGTACATTGTGATCGATGTGTCGTTAGTGTAATTTTCCTCTTGAATAAACCTTGAATAAAGTTCTAGTTTTCTTATATTTTAAATTCATCTTGTCAGCACCTTATTTTTGCACCCAGTCAACCGTGAAAAAAAAACAGGAATAACACTGAAAATACATGTAAAAATGTGAACGTGGATGAATGAAAATTCTTGTGAAAACCTCAATGAGGCAGAAAGAAATATATTAAAAATCTAATTATCAAAAGAAAACAAGTATTTGAAAAAAAAAAACCGGTTTTTTAACTACATATGAGCATGAATTGATTATTACAGACAACACACCTTGGTTTTGCTGACCACACCCAATACTCATCGCTGACAGACAAGACGCATTAGATGAGTTTGACAGGATGTTAAAATTAAATATAATAATACGCTCAAATAGCGTATACATAGACCCGATACAGATCGTAAGAAAACGCGACGGATCGGTAAGGCCGAGCCTAAACGCAAAGTATCAAGTGGCTTAGATCTCGCTGACCTAAACACCTTCCCCGCCGACGGACAAGCGCGCGGGTGTGGAGCTGCGTTGCAATTTCGGCGTTCAATTAGTTGCCAGGCCCTGTAAGGCCTAATGAGTGCAACGAGCGCTTACGCTGTGATGCAGCAGAGGGAGAGCGGGCATGGGAACAGCATGGGAGATCCGGAAGACTTCCGAGCGTCTCCAAGCCACGTTACCCTGGTACTCCGTGATCGGGCGCAAAAGCCAGCGGACTCGTAGATTTCTCGTCAGATTTTTATTTAGATTTTACACATAGATTTCTTGCTAAATTGTGAGTTGGATTTTGTAGAATATTTTTGGTTCATTACTTCAGAGCATTTGAAAAATAGAAAAGATTTATTCAAATTACATTGTTATTTGGCCGAGTATCATTTTTGGACCACAACGTTTGTAAAACAAAGTGGAGAAAGAGAAAATTTGAATCATAGATTTAGTGCGCTTTGAAAATTTTGAAAAGAATCTAATTCAACTGTAGCGTCCAAGCGTTGGCATTCACTCTTAATACAAATTGGTCAACAGGATTTTGATTTAGGATATTTTACGCAAACACCAATAAAAGGTAAAGTTCAGATTTTCATTTAACTGTGTAAATTACATTTGAACGAGAAAAGAGTAGTCAAGTTTGGTTTCGTTTACTGAGAATTTGATCAATCTTTAGGAGCACTTTCTTTGTTTAGAGCAATATCAAAAACCTACCTGAATATTTTATCTACATCTGTTGTCAGGTAATTTCTGAAGGGAATCGAAATAATTTGCGTCCATTATGCCCTCCATTGTTACAATTAAAAAATTCACACTTCTTTTCATCTAACTTAGCTTTAATTTTTCGAGGTGCCATCCTCTTTGCGCAAATGTTTAGGACAAAATGACTTGCTCTAGTGAAAGACAACCTGCGAAAGCTAAGCAGAAGCACACCTGCGACACCTTGTGACCTGACGAATGTACCTGCGCGAATCTGTAGCACCCCCGCAAGCGCTTCAAATTTCGAGAAATATCCTAATCAAGGGACGGAATAATATAACTTTTATTGTTACTATATTTACTAAAAAGTAAACCTGACCTGAATAATGCACCTAGATGCATCTATAGCCCTCCGTTAGTGAGGTAAAGTTCGAGAAATATCTTACTATTCTTAATTGAGGGATAGAATAATATCATTTTTATTGCTTAATTTTTTTATTACTTATTTTGAACATTTTAAGAATAGTTTATAAAAATCAGACTTCATTAATAGTTTTAAATGATAGCATTTGAATATTAATTATTCGAAAAATAATAATATATTATTGTTTTACAACAATTTTTTTTTTATTTTTTTATCCGGAGAGTTGGAGGAATGCATAATGCACCATGGCAGGAGCCGTGCGAGACTCCCCGTGTGTGAGGCTCTCCTGGTGTGGGACAACACCAGGAGAGGCATACTCACTAAAAACTCCCGCTCTCAGAAGGCCGCGAAAACCCCCCCGGTAGCCGCTTTCGCATTCCTTCGGGGGGTCGCCTGTCTTAAGCTATTCTAGCCGACAACTAGTCTTGCAAGCAACCGTCTTTGTTCTTCGCGCGGAGAACCGTCTCCACGTACGCCGTTATCTCATCCTAGTTCTGCTTACTATCAAGCATCGTTTCAGTTACAGTCTCGGGCGTGAACGCCCCTATCGTCAGCTCCAGTACTCTACATTTCTCGGCCCAGCAGGGGCAGTCAAAAAACGTGTGTATCACGTCGTCCCATTCGTCACCGCAGTACTTACACCCCGGTGATGCCACCCTGTTCATCGCGAACAGGTAGCTTCTAAAGTATCCGTGACCGGAGAGAAACTGGGTAAGGTAAAAATTAACCTCCCCCACTTCCTGTCCACCCACGGGCATACATCTTTAATAAGGATCCTAGTCCACCTAGCCTTTGGACATTCGGTCCACCTAGTCTGCCAATTGCGCATTGTTTTTTCTCTTTCTTCCGCGGCGATCGAGATGTTATTCGACGCTAAGCGAGCCTCGTAGATCCGCTTGCGTTCAGTCGCGAGAAGATCCACGGGGATTACCCCTGCGATTACCATCGATGCCTCGGCCGCGACCGTCCGGTAGGAGTATGCTATTCTAAGGGCCCCCCTTCGCTGTACAGCCGTTATCCTGTTCCGATACTTATTCATACTCATCGCGTCGGCCCACACCTCTGCTCCGTATAATAGAATAGAGTTGGTGGTTGCCATGAGTAGCCGCCTGACTGGCATTTCGAGTTTTAGAAGCCCGTCGTACAAGATGCCCTAGAAGTCCGGCCCTAAGATCGAACCCTGTGCTACTCCTGCAGTTATAGGTCTTCTTCTACGTCCCTGCTTCGTGTAATACTCTATAACCCGATCCCACAGATAATCTTCCGTAAGACGCATAATGTATTGCGGCACACCGAAAGAAACCATCTTGCTGAGTTGAACGCGTTTTTTTACATCTAACGTTACCAAAACTACGATGTCTCTAGTCGCGTGTCTAACCTCTTCTACCCTCTTTACCGCGTCTGTTACCTCTCTGATGGCCCCTATGGTCGATCGTCCTTTTCTAAAGCCATACTGTTTATCGGAGAGGTCTCCCGCTTCGCGTACGGCGCTAAGTATTTGCGGTTTAATCAGCGCTTCCTCCGTCTTTCCCATCGTATCCAATAGACTCAATGGTCTATAAGAAGTGTCCGCGTCCGCTTCTTTTTTCGGTTTTTCGATAAGGACTAATCTTGCCCTTTTCCATCTCGAGCTGAATACACCCTGTATCAGGCACAGATTGTACATTTCCAGTAGCAGAAAGGGGGTATCTCGTCTATCGGCACATTCGTTCTTTCTGCCTGAGGTCTGATGGGGTGTGTGGGAAACAGCCCATCGATTACCCTTTCTATCACTTCTGCCTCCATGGGCTCCGTTTGTTTCATTTCGCCTATCTTTCTGGTAACGATCGCATATCCGTCGCCAAACGGATCTTTCTCCACTTCATCGACAATCTTTGCCCAACAGCGTCGCTTACTTTCCTTTATCGCGTCCCTCAGTCTTTTTCGCGCCCGGTCGTGTCTCTCGTACAAGTCCTGGGCTTCAGGCCTTTGTCTTTTCAGAGCTTTCTGAGCCTCCCTCCTAGCGTGAAAGCAATCCTTTCTGAGTTTTACAATTTCCTCAGTCCACCAGTATACTAGGTGTCTTATATGGCCGCAAGACACCCTTGGCATAGCTGCGACGCACAACTCCGTGATGAGACGTGTTGTACGTTCTACTAGTGATTCGGCTTTTTCGCGTCCGCTCAGTTGCTGAGGGAGCCCAATTGATGGCAGCTCCGCCCTTTGCATCTCTTCAGCAAGTCTGTCCCGGTTCATGCGCCGGGTATTCCACCGTGGCGTCCGCTTTTTTCTTTCTCTGGTCCTGTTTCTGTGGTCGTCCTGGATGTCAAAAAGTATATACTGGTGGTCACTCGCAGTATTAACCTCCATGACATGCCAAGCCCTGATTTTGCGGATTGTCTTTTCGCTTGCAAAAATTACGTCCGGTATAGATTCCCCAAAACCTGGTCTGCGATAGGTAGTGGTGTTTCCCTCGTTTGCTACCACTAAGCTTAGTCGAGCTGCCATCTCGAGGATGGCCCTGCCTCTGCAATTCGTTGTCGTCATACCCCATTCCGTGGCCTTGAACTTTTCACGATTGTTACTTTCTATCTTTCTTTTCAATACCCAACGTGAGTCAATAATGTTTGGCTTTCGTTCTTTGTCTTTCGCTTTTGGTCTGTCCACCAGACTCCAAACATTGTTTTTATACATTGAATTCAATTCCTCGTTGATTGCCTCTACCCATTTGTTTTTGTCTTTCATAGCTAGGGCTTCAGCATAGAATGCAGGATCACCATTAATGTTTGCAATCAAAGCTTGAATTTGTTTATCTGCTGAAGATTGTTCCTTTTCAACAATTAACTTTTTCGGTCGTCCCTTTTTACGTTTTCCAACTCCTTTCGTTCCTTCATTCGAAGTTTCGTGCATCTTATCTTCATTCGATTAACTTTCGGACTCAAATTCATCTAAAAACAAATCTTTCGTTGAATCTAACGTCGCGACTTTCGTATAGCTTTCCATTTTCAAGTTTCAGCAATAAATAACCAGTGTCTTTGTATCCAACTAGAATCGTTCTAAAACCTAGTGATTGAAATTTCGGACCTACGTTTCGCTGTACTTTCATATATGCCAGACAGCCAAATCGTTTGAACTGTGTCAGGTCAACTTTGATTTGCGGATTGAATTTTTCCAACGGAGAAATCATATCGTTCGATACATGTGGTGTCCGATTATACGCATAGATTGCCGCACTCAGAACTAAATCCCACATGTTTTCAGGTAGCTTCGAGTCATACATTGGCGTTCGAATCTTACGTTGTATCGTTTGATTCAATCTTTCCGACGTACCGTTGTGTTGAGGAGTATCCTGACAAGCCAATTGATGTTTGGCTCCTAGTTTCTTCATAACTTCAACCGTATAACCCCCCAGTATACTGAGTGCCTTGATCTGTTCGCAGGTAACATACCTTTGTGTCCCTTCCCAAGAGGTTTCGAGCACTCTTTACAAAAGATTCGAAACAATAACTCGTTTCGTCTTTTGTTTTCGTGGCATAAGCCATGACGAGTCTCGAACTATCATCAATAAATACAGATATGTATTTATACCCTTTAGGATGAGAAGACGGACTTATCTTTCCCATAACATCCGTATGAATTATCTCTAAAGGTTCTTTCGCTCTAGTACGTGAAGTTCGAAAGGGTAGTCTATTTAATTTTGAAATTAAACAAACTTCACAGTTTCTAATGCTTTCGTCGAACTTGCATTCTTCCAAATCTTTAATTTCGGGATGTTTAGTCTGTAATTTCTTTAGATATTCAAGCGACGCGTGACCCATTAGTGTGTGCCACAGCATAGCTTTGTTACTAATTTGTCTCTTAGCACTTTCGAATTCTATGCTGCAGTCTGGATCTTCCTCAATTGAGGCTTGATCAATTAGCACTATATTTCTATCTCTTACTGTGACATCAAAATCCGAGCAGTTTCCTAAGTTTGAATTAACAATTTCTTTATCTTTTTCTCTTTCGTTTTCTGTTTCATTTTCCCTTTCAACTAATTCCGTTTCCTCATTCATACTTTGAATTTCTACACTATTTCTCCTTTTCCTTGCCATGCTTCGCATTACTACGTATGCTCTAACATCATTGGATTTGCATTTAGAATATCCTGAGTTATTTACTTCGAACTCTATTATCCAAAAAGGTCTTTCATATATACCAGTCAATAAAGATTCGTTCGATTTCGAGTCATAAATGTCAATACGTTGATTGTCTAAATAAACACTCAAGCCTTGATCAATAAATTTTCGTAATGAAATCAGATTTTCGGATAAATTTTCGGCCTATATAACATTATTTAAATTTAACAGTTTGTTCTACATACAATATCGCCGACTCTCTCCGTTTTAGACATCCCTTCTTTCGAATTATTCGCGCATTTAATTTCGTCCGTTCTTTCGTCAAAAGTTTTAAAAATAATGCGTGAATTTGTAAGGTGCTCAGTTGCACCGGAGTCAGCTAAAAATTTTGCTAATACTTTTCCTTTCTCGCATGTAACGTTCGTTCTTCCGATATTGCAAACTGACTTGATTTCATTATCTGTATTTATGTCAAAGTACTCACCATTGATATTTAAGACACCTTTGTTTTGCTGTTGATCTTTGTCTTGTTTATTATTGCCGTTCTATTGTTTTCCTCCCCGATAATTTCGATTTTGATTTCTCCTTCCTCTTTTATTGTTGAATTGACCTCTTTTAGCATTCGAATCGTTCTGACTTTCATTCGGACGTTTTGTACCACCGCGATAATTATTACCGCCACTACCTCTTCTATTACCACAACTACCTCGATTATTATAATTTTTATTTCCATACCTTTTCTCTTTCGACTTGGACATCCGAAGTGGACACTGTGCAGCTCTATGCGTCACGAATTGTCTGCATTCGTAGCACATCTTAAGGTTCGTTCCCTGCCTTGGACAATCGCGTCCCAAATGTCCATACTCATCACAGTTAAAACATTTGGTGGCTGCTGTCATCGCACTTCCTGATGTTTGCATGGTTCCAGTCTCGCTGTCGTTCTGTATTATGTCATTTTTAAGACTTTCGTAAGATAAAGGTTTGTTCTGTTGGTGCATATTTAAGAAATACAGATTCTTAATATCTGGTAAGGCTTTCGAAATAGCATTATAAAACGAATCTCTGACTTCGTCATCGGTCAAGGATTTTACGTCCGGCAAACCATTATACATTCTAACTATGTCTTCGAATCGATTCCAGAAGGCAGAGGCCTTTTCTGTACTCGGATTATATTTAATGCTATACAATTGTTCTCGTAATTTCATAGTAGTTAAATTGGCTTCGCTTAAACATCATATTTTTGCTGTTTTAAAACACTTTCATCCACATTCGAACCCGAGCTCTCCTTTTCGTCTATAACGTGCAACAAATTAAGAGAGCGTAATTCAGATTTAAAGAAGTCCAGAAAATATTCAAATCGAGTTCGAGTATTTAATTTATAATCTCTATGCAACTTTATGTTTCTAAATTCTAACGAGGATTTAGCATTATCGCGTTCTTTAAAGCGCTTATCTATTTCTTTTGCAATTAAAGAATTTACATTTACAGTGTCGGAATTATTTTCTGAACTCGGTACTTCATTTGAATTACTTACAGCTTTGTATCGTCTGGACATGTCTGGCATTGAGCCTGCTCGACCAGTTGATGTTACTTTGATCAGATATTCGGACATAAATCCTTTGGTCTGGTTTCCATATTCCACCAGTTGATCAAATTCTTCACGAGAACATTTAAGCAGATCATTCATCTCGTCCAACTTTCGTTTCATTTCGGTTTCCGCTTTTCTTTTCATTTCTTTCAATCTGCTTTCGAAACTGTCCACCACAACTTTCATTTTATTCTCAATTTCTGTGGAATTTAAGAAATCATTAGTTTGATTTTTCCTATTAGGCGCATTGTCGTTCCAAGAATCATTCATAAAGTCTTTATTTATTATAATTTTCGGAGGTTTTATAGTCGTAATATTAGTGATTTTTGTACCTTTTATTAAATCTTTCATTTCTATCGAGTCTTCTTCTTCCTTCAAGAACTTCCTTCAAGAATACATTCACTTTCGGACTTTTGAAATCAAAGAATCTTTCATTTTTCTCCAACCTTTATCTCCAACTTTCGTGATTTCTGTCCTTTCTTCTTCCTAATCTTTTTTCGTGCAGTACGGAAGAAACATTTCTTCTCCCGCAGCATGAATTTCGGCCAATTCCCTTTCCAGCATTTTCAACTCCTTTTCTTCAGCCTCGGATTTACCTGCTATTTATTGTACAATTTTATAAGCTTATATTTAGAAAGTATAGGACGCACCAAAGTAAGTTTATGCATGTTTTATTATTGCAGATAAACAGACTCTATATTTATGACTAGTGTTTTTCTCATGACCGAACACAAGCCAATCAAATACAAGCGAGCAAGTACTATGGCATCCGAACACAAGATTACCACAATATTTACTCAGACTCATATGGCTTATTGCTCTCTCAACCGAACACCGAAGTTAATTGAGCAACAGCGAGTGGATGCTGTCAATTTATAGTATTAAACAAGAGATCATATACCGATTTCCCTTTTGAATCCACTCTCAGTGGTGAACCAGATTTTGGTGTCGTCCAGGTGCACCGTCACCTTCTCATTGGGAAAGTATTCCCGAAATCCCAAGTTCTCTTCTTGTGTTTTCAAGAATAGGATTAGAGTAGATCGATCTAGAATGAGTAAGGTGCAATTAGTTTATCTGGTATTTCAGAGAACTTTTCTTTACTGAAATTTAGCTTTCAATTTAATTTTCGTTCTAATTAAACTTTCAATTCAACAATCCGTTCAAAATTAAACTTCGCTTTCACAAATTAATCTTTCCTTTCAAAATTAAACTTTCAAAAATGTTAATTTGCCGTTCAATATTAAACTTTCAATTTTACTTTCCGTTCAAAAATTAATCTTTCAAATTTTTACTTTCCGTTCAAATAATAACTCGCCGTTCAAACATTAAACTTTCAATTTTAATTTTCGTTCCAAGCTAAATTTCATTTTATTTGTTTAAACAATTTTATCGATTTCAATTTAATTATGTATATATATACACATATACATGCATAAACACGACCCTGTATATACAGGTATTCACATAGATGCGTCTATACTGTATATGTGAGTGGACTCGCAGGACTCGCTGTAAATGCGCAGCTACCGATATTATAGGCACATGTACTCGCGAACCAAGTACAAGTATACATGTACACATGCGTTCAGCGCGCTTGCCTTCCTTCCGATGGCTTTCGCTCGCTCTAGCCTGTCCTGGCCGGCGTTTGACTTTCCGAGAAGAGAGCATGCGTTTCATCACTTTGTTTCTAACGCGTGATTTTTGTTCTTTCGACGCCATTTTAACACATCAAATCTTTCGACTTTCAATCTTTTCTAGCTAGAATGATTTTACTTTCACGTATTTTATTATTTATTATTATATATTATTTTTATCTTTTCGATTATACTTCGGATAAACTATTTGTGTTGTTTCTAGGAAAATCGTCTCGTGCAAACAAAATAGTTTCGCGTAAGTTATTTCACATTCGATTTTTCTTTCTTAAAATTGTTATATACGCACTTCTTTCAAACGTTCACTCGCGTTTAATTCACCTACTAGACGATTTTACACTTACTTGCTTTCTCAGCAGCTTTCGATGCTTCCTGTGATCCTTCGCCTCCTGCAGTCACGTTCTGCGCTGTGGAAGCTGGCTGGGGCTCCATAACCTGATAAAATATTGGGAATGTGGAGGCAGATCCAGGAGCAGTAAACAACACTAACTTTCCGCTTATTTAATATAAAGAGTCGAGTCACTTCCTGTCCAAACTATCTTTCGTCGTATATATATAAATATATATATATATATATATATATATATATATATATATATATATACATATATATGTCCCGTTTTTGACAATAGTCGTCGATACCAAAATATACAAAATACCGCTATTGACGATAGTCGCCAAAAACGGAATATACGAGAGAACGGTTTCAACGACAAAGTAAAAAATTGGGCGACAATAAACAATAATAATTTTAAAAGTGGCCATTCCCGTTCAAATATCGCAAAAAACTGAGACTTTTGAGATAACGCTGCTAATTTGAATAACACTTTGATATAATGATTAATTTAAGAAATTTAGCTTCATACATAGAACTTTAATGCAAATAATCAATCAGTAACAATGTCAAATGGAGCCAATTAAACGCTACAACTCGCCGATGACAATTTATTCAGTAGGTAGAGAGTAAGTTAGATAATAAGTTAGAGAATAAGATAGAGAATAACAACGCTACTATTCGCGTATGACAATTGTTTCAGAAGGTAGAAAACAAGTTATTTAGCTGTGTTAGTTATTGTCGCTAACACCGGCAAACGAGGGTTAAACAACCTAACCGCGAATAGTCGTGATAAGCTTCATTCAGTAGGTAGAGAATAAGTTACTTAGCTATGTTAGTTTTTGTCGCTGAAACCGGCAACCAAACCGTAATCAAGTAGCACAAGGATATAGGCTGGATAACAAAAATATACCAGGGCGAAATTAAACCATAACTGGCAATGTGCTATTGTACAAAATAACGACAAATTTCTAATTTGCAATCCTTTCAATCCTTGACTTTCAAATCATCTATCGAGGAATTTTTTTTTTTTTTTTTTACATGGCATTTGGAACTCGAAAGTTCATCGCCTCATCTACGCAAGCCTTCCACGCTGCCCTATCTTGTGTCAACCCCACCCAAGATGCACCTCTCCGATCGACACCCGCCCGTCCTATTTCTACTAGATCCGCGTTTACGTTGTCCTCCCATCTACGTCTAGGTCTACCTAGAGGTCGCGTTACCATCGGCCTGCCCTTCATGACACGCGCTGCCGTACGGTCGTCTCCCATTCTCGCTACGTGCCCTGCCCATCCCAATCTGCGCGATTTTATTATTCTGTTAATATTTGGTGACGCGTACAGATTGTGTAACTCATCATTGTGTAGTCTTCTCCATTCCCCGGTTTCCTCATCTTTCTTCGGCCCGTATATTTTTCGCAAGGCTTTATTTTCAAATACCCTAAAACGGTTGTCCGCCTGCTTAGTGAGAGCCCATGTTTCGCACCCGTACAGAACCACCGGCAGTATTATTGTCCTGTATATTCTTATTTTAACGTTTTTAGGAAACAGTCTCGACTTAAGTAAATTACTCACGGCGTAGAAGCAAGCATTACCCGAATGGAGTCTCTTATTTATTTCGACATTAATCTCGTTTCTATCATTTATGGTCGTACCCAGATACCTGAATTCGCTAACCTTTTCAAAAGTAAAATTCCCAATTCTGAGATCTTCCTCCCCTCTGCAGATGCCTAGCTTCCTTCCAATTTTCGGGTATTGTTTCATTTTTCCAGATGGCACATACTAGTTTATAGATTTTGAAAGTGAGCTCGACGCCCCCATATTTGAGTAACTCAGCTGGTATAGAATCATTTCTCGCGGCTTTGTTGTTTTTTAGTTTTTTAATCGCGGCCTCTACTTCTTGGTAGCTCGGTTCCTCCACGTGGGGTTCAGCAGTGTGAATTTCGTCCCCTAATTCTTCGCTATTTTCGTGCACGTTTAATAATTTATCGAAATAATTTTTCCACAGCGACAGTAATTCGTTGTCATTTGTTACGAGGTCCCCGTTTTCGTCCTTCATCAATTGCGCTCTACTCCTAAAACCCTTTCTGATGGCGTTAATCCCTCTGTACATTTCGCGGGGGTTATTTTCCTTACTCTTAGATTCTATTCTCCTAATAAGATTCTTTTGATACTCCCGCTTCTTATTTCTGTAGATCGCGCTCGTCTGTTTCCTTACGTTAGAATACTCTTCTACGGTCCTATCGCTTCTATTTTGTAAGCTATCTAATTTAGCCTTTTTTTCAAACCAGAGTTCGCACTCTTCGTCAAACCATGGTTTGCTCTTTGGCTTTTTCTTTTTACCCAGTACTTTGTTCGCGGCCTCTTTTACCGTTTTTTCGATGTCCCCCCATAAGCTATTCGGTTCGTCATTCGCCTCCGGCGATGTGTTTGCTTCTTCAAGTGCCTGAAACCTGTTTGGTATTTTTATCTGGTACCTAATTCGCTCTGTTCTATCTCATAGTTTCTCAATATCGAAGCGTTCTACCTTGTTTGCTCGCTTACTATTTTGATTCGCTACTAGTCTAGCTCTTAATTTGGCTACTACTAGGAAGTGGTCCGAGTCGCTATCTGCCCCTCTGTAAGCCCTTACGTCAAGAACATTAGTATTACGTCTTTTTTCAATGAGGAAATGATCAATTTGGTTCTGCGTGGCCCCGTCCGGCGATGTCCACGTTGCCTTGTGTATGTTCTTGTGCTTAAAACACGTAGTTTTGATTATAAGATCTTTTGCCGCCGCGAAATTTATGACCCTAATACCGTTATCATTGCTGGCTTCCTGTAGGCTTTCCTTACCTATAGTAGGCCTAAACATTTCCTCCCTACCTATTTTAGTATTGAAATCGCCTAATACTATTCTTGTGTCGTAAGACGCGAACTGGTCGATTACCTGCTCTAAAGTTTCGTAATAGAGATCCTTAGCTTCTTCTTCTTTGTCCTCCGTAGGACAATGTACATTAATAAATACATATCTATACCATTCACCTTCGATAATGATGTACGAGAGCCTATCATTGACGGATTTGAAACTTTTAACCGAATGTATGATGCTTTTGCTTACGAGAAATCCGGTACCTAGAGATCCCCCACTCCCGGCCCCATACAGGTACGTGAAGTTACCCGATGCTAGTACTCCGCCATCTGGCCACCGCGATTCCTGTATTGCTACCAAATCTAGATTGTACCTATCAGCTTCCTTTACGAGTTCTTTAAACGCACCTGCTCTGTATAGACTGCGAACATTCCAAGTTCCGACCCTTAAGTCCGTTTTGGTTCGGATTTGATTTTTTTGAGCCATGATATTATGTTAAACCCGCGCGCTTCGGATCCTGTTCCGATCGCAGGTGAGTCCACCGTTCTAGAGGTGATAACCCCCATACCTCTCTAGAACTAAGTATGAGAGCTTTCCGACTTTGACGAAGACAGTGTCAATTCGTCATCAGACACACTACAGTTTCATTCTCGCATCCTAACGCCCCCCTGCAAGGCAGCGCGCCTTCGCTGGCATCGTTACCGCGTAAGACCAGGTGACGAATCATTCTACACATCCCCTTTCGGGGCAGTTGTCATCGCTCCCGCATCCTCCTCGGCAGCAGGATTTTTGCCCATTTTTTAATGTGTGATGAAAGAGATAGATTGAGAGATAAGAGATAATGTGAAGTGTTTTTGTTGTTGTGGTGCTTACGTAGTGTTTCTAGATGAATGCGTTCGACAGTGTGGGCTCATCACACCCATGCCTGTTCCTATCGGCTGTCCGCGGCTGCTTATTCAATTTATTCGCAGCTAACCTCTTTCTCAGGGGCTGTTCCTCTATCCGCAACCTAAGGACGCGCTGTGTAGTGGTGATAGGCACCCACCCGTCCGATCTGGACGACAACGCCCAAGTCCCGCTTAGGGTAGCGGCATTGTAACAGGGACGCACAGCTATCGAGGAATTAAGCTTCATAAATAAACTGTTAATGCAAGTAATCAAAAAGTAATAATATCAAATATAGTGAATTCAACGCTACTATTCGCGTATGACGATTTATTCAGATAGTAGAAAACTAATTATTTAGCTGTGTTAGTTATTGTCGCTTAAACCGGCAAACGAGGGTTAAACAACCTAACCTCAAGTAGTCGTTTGCAAATTCATTTAGTGGGTAGAAAATAAGTTACTTAACTATCTTAGTTTTTGTCGCTGAACCCGGAAAACGAAGGTTAAACAACCTAACCTCAAGTAGTCGTGTGAAAATTCATTCAGTAGATAAAGAATAAGTTACTTAGCTTTGTTAGTTTTTGTTGCTTAAACCGGCAAACAAACCCTACTAAAAATAGTCCATAGGTAACGATTAAATTATCTAATACAATTTTATTATATTAATAAAAATTATATTAATAAAAATTCTATGCAAAATCTGAATCCCACTTTTTGTATTAGAAATCAGTTAAAATCAATAGGAATCAATTAAATTCTGAATATTAATCTTAGAACGAATGAAAGAACTCAGAGTGAGTTCCAACAAAAGGAAAGGGTTGAGTGAGTGAAGGGTTCTTTTTAATTAACACACACGATTTCGCGGTACACAAAAAGCACTTGCTTTGGCGTAAAAACCCTCACGGTTTAGAGGGAAAAGCCTCAGCAAGTGTAAGCTTTATTGAAAATAAGGAAAGGGAAACTATACAAATAAAAGAAAGAGAACAGTGACTCTAAAAGAGAAAAAACTCAAGTGAAAGAACGCACGCAAACGCAAAGACGCGAGGTACCTTTTCCGCACGCAGAGAGAGCTCTCTTATCGCAAAGACGAACGCAAAAACCGCCGCTGAAGAGGGCGTTGAGCAGGCCTCGCCGTAGTCCGCCGCTGCTTCCGTCCTGGTCCTGGAGGTCTGGAAGCCGGGCCTGGGGAGCGAAAGGATGGTCCGCAACCGTGCACCAAGCGCGCCCCGACGTCTCGGGGAGCCAGACGCTTGGCACGAGGGCAACAAGGGGTGTTGCCGCTGTTCGCTCGCCCCGAAGGAGTCACGTACAACACGTGGACACCTTCGCCAACAAACCTTAAGACTATCGCCTCGAGGCACACTCACACACGCGAACGACGCGATCGCGAATTTTCCGCTAAACACTACCAACACGGCGCAGAACGAGGTGAACAGTGATAGCTCTGAGAAGAACACGTCACTGGCTCACCGTCAGAAGAAAAAAAATCGAAAAGCGTAAGGAAGCCAAACGTGCGAAGCGCTAGGCAGTCCGAACAGGAATCCGCGCGCGCGGGCCCTTCGCGCGCTCGCAAGCGGGGCCGGCGGCGCGCAACTCGACGCATGCGCGCGCGCTCTCAACGTCGCAACGGAGAGCGAGCAGCGGCGCGAAATTCAAAAAGCCTAAATTTACATCTACACTACTTGAACGAATAAAACGAACTGAACAAATTCTACAAAGAAATGAATATTGGAGTAGATAGAAATCAATGGTTAGTATTAGCTATTGATTTTTATTGTGATTTTTCATATTGAATCTTATAGACTTCTATTGATCTTATTCATTTTAATCATGTTTTAATACAAAAAGTGTAATTCAGATATAGCTTAGAATTCAATTAATATTTCAATCGATTCCTATAGACTATTTTTAACAGGGAAGGCTAAACAAAAAAAAAAACAGTAATAAAGTAGCTCAAGAATATAGGCTGCGTAACAAAAGTATAATAGGGCGCAATTTAACCTTAACCAGCATTGTGCTATTGTACAAAATAATGACAAATTTTTGATTCGCAAATCTCTCAGTCCTGACTTCCAAATCTTTTATCAAGGAATTTAGCTTTATAAGTAAACTGTTAATGCGAGTAATCAAATGTAGTAAATCAAATGTAGTTAACTACAAGCTAATATTTTTATGCAAAGATGAACTAAGTAGGTAAAAAAAAATTTTTTTAGCTCTGTTAGTTATTGTTGCTAAAATTGGCAAACTAAGGTGGTGGGCTCTTATAATCTCTTTCCTGTATAAAAAAGTCATGACTAGTTGTTGTGAAGCCAAGATACACGTTTTGTGATTGGCTCATGTAGTGCCCATGCATCTAAGTCAGGAAGTCTAAACGGCTTTTAACTTTTTGGCACATTCTTAGTTAACTAGAAATTTACAGGCGATCTACCTTAATTTTTATGAACACCAACACCTGTGCGGATAATGGTGTTTGACAAACAACGATCGGGTAGCTCACATTATAGATAATGAAATATTAGGAGATATTCAACAATTGATACATTCATTTTGGTTTTAGGGGAGAAATATATTTACAGACTGCATCTATGGAGATTATCTATTAAAAATCGCAACTCTGGCACACGTTTAAACGTGTAATTTTATCGTCTAGTCAAGAGTTGAATCGTATATATAATAAAATATTCAAAAATATTATTCAATTTTTGCACATTTTAATGTATATCCGATTCAACTTTTGACTAGACAATAAAATTCTATGTTAAAACGTGTAATATTATTCTAATATCTTATAAATTATGTCAAGGTTGCAATTTTAAGTAGATAATTAATTAATTGCACAAAAAGTGAAGTATATAAATAATGTAAAGCATTTCATTCATTAAAATTTTAAGACCTTTACGATTTCTGGTAGCACCCGCAGTGACAGTGCACACAAATTTTCTAAGTCCAAGATACACTGAAGTTGTATACGTGTGAATTTGGATATCCTCTACGATTCTTTTTGCGCTAATGCAACTTCACACACGTGTACAACTTCAGTATATCTTGGACTTCAAAAATTTTCGTGCGCTCTCACTGCAGGTGCTATCAGAAATCGCTAACTTCTCTGAATGTGTGTTGATTTTTCTTGTTGCTCTCCTTGATCCATTTTAGTTTTCTCGAAATCTACACAGCGCTGCCCGACAACACCCCGCGATCATCGACGGTGCAAGCGCGAACGCGTAGTCACCTGCCGAGCCTGCTGGGGAGCCACCGTTGCTCCATGCGGCTAGCAGGTGAGGTTATAGTGGCCATACGCTACGTCGGCGCAACACAATAACAATGTTGTTATCTTCTGCTGCACATGTTAATGCAGCAGGGAAGAACAATATTTGTCGTAACAATATATGTGTATAGCTCGTGCAGCTACACGACGCAATACATACAAAAGCTGCAGAATTTAATACAAAATTGTTGTGCACATATCTACATTTTGCGATGATTTGAGCAAAAATAGCCATGGTGTAAACAAACCTATTTTGGTACCAAATCAGAGTAAACTTAGCTTTATCCTTCTGTCATTTGCTCCTTTTGATAGGATTCACGAATAAAAAAGTTGTCGGAAGCTGAAAATCATAAGTGTAATAAAAAAGTACTTTTAAGATGTTTTTGACACTTTCATCGTATAAGATGTGGTCAATAATCCTCAAAACCGTTATAAAACTCCTTTGATGATATCCTTTGATGTAAATTTAATTTAATAATTTTCCAGACGGAAATCGACTTACCTAGACCGAGTGAAAATGTCCGCGTTTGTGGTAATAGCGACGTTCTTAAAACGTGTCAATAACATTTGTAGAACGTTATCAGAACGTCGCGTAAAACAAGTTCTGCCAAAAATTATTTAGGTTGCTATTGCAACGTTGCAGGAACGTTATCTGAATGTTTTTATAGGAACGTACACCCACACACAAATACTCTATCCCTATTAAAATACCCATCCTTCCTCCCGATATGAGGATTTACCCTTATAGACTCCAGAGCGCTACTTGACTTGTGGGTATGAGACGCCACCTAGTGGCCGCGTATCTTATCACGATTTTTTTGTAGAAACGTTTTTACAACGAATCTCTAAGCTCTTAAATTATTTCGGACTTTTCATATGTTACAGGCACGTTGTCAGAACGTTGCTACAGAAAAATTGTTATATTTGTGTGTGAATGTACGTTCCTATACAATCGTTCTTATATCAATCTTCATAACCTATATCAATCTTCATAACCTATAATGATAAATGACATCATTGAAAACAGCGCTAGCAATAGTTAAAACAAAAAAATAAAAACAGAACTACAAGTTTATAACAAAATACGAAATTGTTATTTTGCAAATTTTTATATAATATCAGATTTTTACATTTTCATACTTGTTTTATTTAATTTGCTTATTTCTTCTGTTTTAGGTGAGTACACTTTTTCAATATTAAATAAGATTAATAAGAAAATCTACATCTACACGTAAGTAAAAATATATAATTAATCTGAAAGCCTGGTAGATAAAAAGGATCGAGGAACAAATATAAAGAATATGAACAGTACACAAAAATGACATTGGTTACTATATATAAATAAATAAACAACAGGATCAGGCGAGAAGAACAAGAAGCATGTGTGTATAGCTTCGTTTTGTGTACCAGGCCTAAATGATGGCTTGATGAGCTCTTATTTGAGTTTGCGGGAATAGTTGTAATATTGTTAGGGTTTATTTTGGATCAGGCTTCGTCAGTTTACAGTAAGTTAAGGGGATCTCGGAGCTAAAGGTTCCCAAATACGCCACGATGTATTTCGTATTTCAAAAGCCAAAAAAAAACTAAAAACGCTAATTAACTTTTCCCTTTGCTAGAATAATTCATTAAACTTTATAGAATGGCGCTAAGCTATTTATATTGATGGAAATTAAAATAATAAAAAGTTTTTAGGCACTACTTAGTTTCAAGCTTAGCGCTGAAATCGCGTAAACCCTTTTGAAAATAGTCAATAAGGATTAATTAAATTATTAAGGAATTCTATGCTAATTCTCAATCCCATTTTTTGTATAAGGACTCGATTAAAATCAACAGAAGTCAATAGATTTTAATACGGAAAACAACAATTAAAGTCGATGGTTAATACCAAACATTGGTTTCTATTAACTTTACTAGTGCTTTTTTGTATAAAATTTTATCAATTTCTATCGATCCTTATCGATTCTAATTTAGTTCTTATGCAAAAAATGGTATTCAGATATAGCTTAGAATTCAAATAATGATTATTTTAAAGCTTGTTGAATTTTGATTGGTTTTTCATTGCACGCTTTATTAAAAAAGTTTCATGGGCCAGAAAAACAGAGTTTTTTAGCCCCTACATACCTTCAAGTCAATACCTATAGACTACTGCAGAATTATACCCGAGTCGATGACTCTCATAATTTCTTTCTCCGAGTGATTACTGAATATACACGAAAATTTATTGAATTGTCTTCAGTAGATTAATTTTATTATTACATTAGAATTACTTTTGAATTATTGTGACGTCGCAATTTGACGAACTTAGAAAATGCCTCGCAATGATCACTATACCCTGATTTACTTTGATTCTCCCGGCTATATTCGACTCGGACTCCTTATTCTCAAAGAGATGACACACGATTGAATGGGAATATTTAATGGTTAAGCTGTAAATCGGATCTCTATATTCTAAGAATCCTCTTGTCGGAATTTTATTCCGACTACAAATTACCCGTGAATTTAGGAAAGACTTGCAATAAATAATATAACGTAACATAAACAGAATCCTATAGAGAACAACCGAAAACAACTATTTACCACTCAAGTGCCACGTAAGTGGCAAATAGTCTCGAAGCTAAGTACCTCTCTGAGTGCACAGAGAGGTCCAATCGAGGGTCCAGTCCAGTATTATTATAAAAATTATGATAGATAATTTAGGTTAGTTTTCGGTTATTCTCTATAGGATTCTGTTTATGTTACATCGTGAGCTATAAATGCAAGGGTCGAAATGGCTAAGCGGTCAAGTCATTCGTCTACTATTCAAATGGTCTTGGGTTCGAGCCCAGGTCTCGGTGTTTTTTTTTTAATAATTTTTAACCCTGATTGAACCCTGAAATCTAGCACTGAATTCAGTCTGAAATCAACGCTAAATCCACGTTGCGTTTTTGAACTAGTTTAACTTTTATTCAACATGGATTCAGCATTAAATCAGTATGGAATCAACGCTGATTTCACACTAAAATCAGTATTGAAATCAGCATTGATTCGACGTTGATCGTTTCGACGGGGGATCAATGTTGAAATAATGTTGATTTCAATACTGACTGCAGTCTGAAATTAGCGTCGATTCAATACTGAATTCACATTGAATCAACGTAGATTTCGACAACGTTAGCATCCCACGTCAAAACGATTTGATATTGATTCCAGTCTGAAATCAACGCTGAATCCGCGTTGCGTTTTCGGACAAATTCAATGTTGATTTAACGTTGATTCAACGTGAATTCAGTATTGAATCAATGCTAATTTCAGACTGAAATCAATATTGAAATCAGCATTGAATCAACGTTGATCGTTTTGACGGGATTCATACATATTTACAACAATACTTATGTTTGTAAAAGTTGATTGTATCTTAAAAATGCTGTAGCTAATGTAATAATTGTAATCATAGATAAAAAAGGTAATGAGATCAATGAGATCAAAATAGTCAAGTTTTAAATATATAAATAATATAAATAATTTAACAATGAAAACTATAACTTGCCACGCTCGATTCATTTTACTTATGATGTTGGCTATTAGTAACCTATTTGTACATACTTATTTGTGTACATACATTTTGGGCATGGCCAACCGGGCATGGCAAGTTACAGTTTCCATTATTAAATTATTTATATATTTAAAACTTGATTATTTTTCATTGATCGCATTACCTTTTTTATCTATGGTTACGATTATTACATTATAATATAAGAATTGTTGTAATAAATATGTATGAAATGCTACGTAATTGTTATCTATAATAATTTTGCGGAATACATCGAAATCGCCTAACCTTCTACTTTATTAAAAGTTAATTTTTATAGAGATTTCAGTCATTTTTAATAAATTTTTTTGAGTATTTACCACCCAGACTTCGTCATAGCCTACTCTATACACCTAGACACAGTCCTCAAATAATGTTACACCTAAAATCACAAAGCGCACTACCTATTCCTCGTCATCAGCCACCCTGTACACATAGACACCGTACTTGAATGATTTTATACCAAGACACCGAAAACTACCTGAACATTGAGCTACCCTGACTACCTAGTTACTGTTACTGCTCTGGAACGCAGAGTATCCACCAACAACTACTTAATTTTAAATATTATATCGGAAAAAGTCTTTTCCTCGCTCAAGACCGGCTCGTCTCGAAAAGAGCGATCATTAACGCTCTCTGTATGGATTTCCAGGACGCGATTACTTCCGGCGTCAAACTCATGATACGCGCGCTAGATATAAATCTCACTAAACTATCGCAGCATCTGATGCTATAAGTCATGCCCACGAGCGGCACAAGCTTGCAAAGTCAGTGAACTCGACTCTCTTGTCGCGTCACATGTGAACGCGCCTCCTGTACGCCGAGTAAATGTTGACAGTGGTGCGTGCTAACGGTGTACGGCGCAGCCTTTGTGGATTCTCTCTCTCTCTCTCTCTCTCTCTCTCTCTCTCTCTCTCTCTCTCTCTCTCTGCGCACTACCCTTTTTTTACTCTCGCGTCTCCACTCGTTCGCGTACGCGACTTCTGATGCCGGCAGGGGAGAGTGTCCTTGAGCTGCGTCGGTAGAGGCGAAACCGACTGCAGCAAGCGATCGCCGACGGTGGTGTCGTGATCCACAAATGCAGCAGAAAACAATTGTTTAAATGGGCAGAGCTTGTATACACGTGTAGATCGTGCAGCTACACGTCGCATTATTTGGCTTTAATAGACCTCACAAACTATAGAAAATCGTTTTAAAACTTTTATAGCACACTAACCTTAAAAAGCTAACTTTATTGTCAATTATGAGGTTGTTGTGCTATAAAATATTGTATGAGACTGTGGGAAGTAGAGGTATAAGATGTAGGAGATGCTTTCGAGAAGCTCGTGCGCAAAACCTCGAACATAAGGTAGAAAATTATCTTCAGTAATATATTTTATTCATTTTTAGAGATTATCTCACCTCTATGTATCCTCCTTCTCTATCTTTTGCGTCGGGTTTGCAACCCCCGACATAGGTACCAACTTAACTTATGTTACATAAACTAACGTAGCCCTGATTCGGAAAATACCCTTAGGTAAAGGTTAAAAGGGAACAACATGGGTTTTCAACAAAAATGTATACTGCCTAATAGCAGACTTCCATTTTATAGACTTTTTTCCGTTTTATAGACATTTTATAGCGTTTTATCGTGTAGGTTATAAAGAAACTATAGGTATTCATCATTTCTTGATAATTTTCAAAATTTTAGTTTTGGGTGGCATTCATTTATCTAGATCTAATTTCGACAGTTAATTTGAAATTTAAACTTCAATTAATTTGTATACTTGCAACTGATAATCGTTAAAAAAAATTTAATGATTCTTTTTTCAAACTCACCTGTAACAGAAATGAAAAATAAAAAATTAATAATTTCAGTAGGGGATGTATAAATAATCGATTAATAGTCATATTTATCAACTATCTACAATTTATATATCATTAAAAGATTTCAAAATAACAAAATAAAAGTATTCGAATTACATCTAAAAATATATATTGGATTTATAACTTTATATCAAGTATCTAGATTCCTTTCCATCTTGTACAAATAATCGGAAAAATCAAACGTTGGAAGATAACCCTGGATTCAATAAATTAAACACTCTAATGTTTCATAATTGATGACCCGTGTGAAAAATTTAAATTCGTAAAGAGATGTCGATGAGATTTTAATGAGATCTATATGATATGACTATCGTGACTATAGAGACTCACTTATGTGACTATAGAGATGCACTCGTCTCTGTTTTGTGATATTAATGTTGAATTTTACTATGATCTGAAGAGATCCTCACCAGGAACGAAACGTCATCAAGTATGAAGCATTAGAGTGTTTAATTTATTGAATCCAGGGTTTTCTTCCAACGTTTGATTTTTCCAATTATTTTTATAACTAAATATATTTCACGTATATTTCACGTTTTGTTGTTAGAAATAAAAATTAAAATAATTTTTTTATATTGTTAAAAAATTAATTTCATTATTTTACTAAATAGCAGCCAACTAAGTCATCATTAGAACAAGTAATTCATAGTTCTATAACACTCGGTTAATACTTTTCTGCCGTGTTATAACCAGGGCCAGAAGGGCCCTGTTTATTGTAAATTAACGTCGGGCGTGCAGAAGGCACGGCTCGGCCGACTCAGATCATGCACGTGTTTTTACACGAGCCCGCAGAGGCGGCGTAGGTCGGGTCGTAGGAAATAACACACGAGAAGTTTAGATATGGAAATGTATATTTAATTGTAGCTATACACGGAGGTGCAAACGCCGCACACTTCAACGAAGGATAAAGAGAGACGAGAGATATTACCCTGCCGACGTGAGAGAGTGAGTATATAGTAGCGCGAGCTACTCGTGTGGATAGCTCAGCGAGACTAACTCTAGTCGAGGCTCTCCCGGCCGTCGGCACATCGTTGTCATATCTCGCCAACGCTGTGCGGCCAGGTGGCTACCGCGCTACCTATGCTCTCACTCTCTCTGTCTCTATCTTGCCTCGTGCCTCGAAAATCATGCGGATCCCTCGTTTCTCGTTCTCGCTCGTTTCGGCGCTCGTTGGCAGCTTGCTGAAACAATAATCTTATTACAATTAGTACACGATTAGCCGTTAGACATTTGACGTGCACTCGGCCGTCACAGTTCAAATAATAAGATGGATTATAACACTAAAGACCAGGGTTCGATTTTCGGTAAGGCAATTTTATTCGTTTGTTTGTGCGGTCAATTTATTTGGATTATTAATAAATCAATTTTTTATAATTATTTATGTAAAATAAAATGATTGCTTTTAATTAAAACAAATACTTACAATTTTATGTGTGATTTCTGACGTGATTTTTAGATAATCTCACGTGAGAAATCATGCCTATTCGTCAAGTGAGAAATCATATTATTCATCGCGTGATTATTCATGCGATAAGTAATAAGATTACTAACCACGGTTAGTTTGACTGGACCGGTAGAATAGTCGACACGAAAGGCTAATGCTATCAGTGCGGAAAGACTATCACAAAATCAAGGAGGGTGCAATGGGTGGTAAAAAATACTGTCCTTGCACATTTCTGTACCTTTCCCAATAGACCAGAAATTACAGAGTTCAGTGCAGCCTCTAAGTTAGGTATGAAGGATGGAAGATTTTTCAAGAATTCATGGTTTTAAAAGAAATATTATAACTGTGCCTCATCAGCAAGTAATTAAGCAAGCAGAACCCTTTGGAACGATGTCTAATCTTGGATTGTATAGTAAGTAAGATAAAATATTTACGGAAATAGTGCAAAGCATTCCCACGTAAAGCCTCACATGGTTTCCATATGAAAATCATGCGGATCCCTCATGGTTCCTATATGGTATTATATGGGAACCACATAGGAATCATATGTGAGATTTTGTAAAGTTTTCCCAGTTAGCTCCTAGGTCAAACTACATGATTTCTAAACTAGTATTACATGGTTTCAACATGGTTAGTTAAAGCTATGAATTTTAAATGATCTGAGCTAGATGGTGTTTGCATGGAAACTATATGATAACTATGTGGTTTCCACATAGTTTCCACGTGCGATTCATATGGTTCCTATATGGTCCACTAAAACTAATTTTTTTTGCTAAATAAAGTTTTTAGTAATAGGGATTTTCAATCTTAGTTGCTCTATCCTGAGTGTTATTATCAACATGATAACACCTAAGTTGGGAAATGAAGCAAGAAAATTCCTATTATTAATGATTTATTAAAAAAATATAAAATACCAAAATCATGTATTTCGCTTTCAAATACCTCGAAACGCATTTTATAACACGTTTTACAAAATATTTAAAACTAATATTACAAAGCTTCCCCTAGAAAAAAACTAAATTTTTTTACAAAAATTGAGTTTTAGATTCTGAGGAAGGATATCTCTAAAAATTGTGACTGCGTTTTTAATGGTCTTATTTACCTCGCAACTTTCCGTACATCCCCCATCCACCAAGGTGATTAGGGGTTCAGGATCAAACTCGTCTTCTTCATTCTGCATCGTCCAGCCGTCTGCTTCCTGCCGCATCGTCCGGTCGTCTACTTCGAGCAGCATCGACCGACCATCGTCTGGACAGACTCAACCCCGACACCAACGTTCCTCTGCATCGGGCAGGGGAGTGAGAGCTCAACTCTGTGACCTACGTTCCTCTTCATCAGTCCAAGAGCGTTTTGTATCTATCACCTAGTGGCCTTCGTCTAGCAACAGTTTTACTCAGCTGTTTCGCCATGTCTTTCCCTTCTATTCTGTTCGTCATTTCTAACCTTCTTGATAATAGTCCTTACGTAGTTGTTTACTGCGCATCAGCCATCTTTCGACGCTAGCATAGCTGTCATCATTGACTCAGGGGTCACCCTAGTCTGAAGGTACCGCTCGAGTTCCATTTCGTATCATATCGTATTTCGTAGAAAGCACCCATGTCCGCTCAAAAACTGCGTAAGGTAGTAATTCACTTCCTCGTGTCGTCTATTGGTCCAGCCAACAATACATGGTACGAGGCGGTGCGTCCATCGCCCATTTCGACTGGAATCCCATCGTCTTTTCCAATCAGATAGGGTTTGTTCCTTTGCGGATTTCCAAACTTCCTTTTGAGTATTTTCACCAAGCCGGTTTTCTTCGTATATATTCTTTCGTTCTGTTGCTAGAAGGTCAATAGGTGCCATACTTGAAATAACGCACACTGCATCTTCTGATACTGTTCGGTAAGCAGAAGCGACCCGCAATGCACTTCTCCTATAAACTGTTAACAGCTTTCGTGCATAGGACTTCACCAACATAGCTTACGCCCATATTGGGGCACCGCATAACATAATTGATGTAGTTACACTGGCTAGGAGTTACCTTCGGCCCGGCGTTGGCCCACCTATATTTGGTATTACTCGCGATAGTGCAGCACCAACTTTTGCTGCCTTATTGCTCGCCCTCTCAAGATGCTGCTTAAACGTTAGTCTGACGTCTATGGTGATTCCCAGGTTCTGAATTGTCGACTAAGAGTTTATTTCGTGTCCGTCCATTGACAGCGTTATTGTCTCTATTTTCTTTCTACTGGATATAAGAATAGCCTCCGTTTTATGGCTAGCAAGCTCAAGTCCAGTCTGCTTTAGCCAATCGTGGATTATACTTACTGCCTCGTTAGAGATTTCCGTCACCTCTTCCTTTTGCTTTGCTACTACCACTACTGTGGTAGTAGCAATGTCATCTGCAAACCCTACAATTGTTGCACCTTCGGGTAGCTCTAGCCTAAGTACGCCATCGTACATGATGTTCCACAATAGTGGGCCGAGCACTGACCCTTGTGGGACCCCTCCAGTTACTTGATAGGTTTTCGTGCCGCTCTCTGTGTCATACAAAAGGGTTCTGTCTTTCAGGTAGTCAGAAATAATCCTTCTTATATATGCGGGTACCTCTTTTTCCGTAGTGCCTCCTGTATCTTGCCCCAGCTAACTGAGTTAAACGTATTTTTAACATCCAGTGTAATAATAGCACAGTACTTCTTGGATCCTCCTTTTCATCTTTTTCCTTCTGTTGCAGTTCTAGCGGTGTCAACTACTAAGCTTATGATATCAAGAGTGGAGCGATATTTCCTGAAGCCTTATTGATATTCCGCAAGTTCGCCTGGTTTTTCAATGACTTGGTCCATTCTAACGCCGATTATGCGCTCTAAGATCTTGCCCGGAGTGTCCAGCATGCAGAGTGGTATCTGTATGAGGAAGCTTCTCCAGGTGGCTTATCTCCTTTTGGTAGTAGCACCAGGCGTTGCTTCTTCCAGTTCTTAGGAAACGTCCCTTCTTCAAGACATGAGTTGTACAATTCCAGAAAGACATCGGGGTGTGCCTGTATAGCTTATTTCAATGCAATATTGGGTATGCCATCCGGCCCTGGAGCCTTGTTGTTTCCTACCCATCTGCAGGCGGCTAACAATTCCTCAATCGTGATCGGTGGGGTAGCCTCTTGATTTAAACCTCTTTCGATGACACTTGGTTCTTCCAGTTGTCTGGGGAACAGTGTGGTCACTACCCGGTGTAATAGTTCCGGGCATTTCGGTGGAGGCACGTAGCTTCCTTTAATCTTCTTCATTACTATTTTGTATGGTCGATCCCAAGGGTCTTGTTCGACCTCATCCTGTAATTGCTTAAGGCACCGTCGTTTACTTTCGCGGATTTTTTTCTTAAGACTCTTTTTAGCGTCCTTCATTTTTTGTCCGCGGACATCTACTATTTCCTGGCCTATACCAGTTTTATAATATTTCTTCCTCGCCCGTTGTTCTCGTCTTCTGGTTTAGTGGCACTCGCTACGTGCATTTGCAATCTCCTTGCCCCACCATTATACTGGTGGTAGTCTACTGTATGCCACTCTTCGTGGCATGGGAGCGTCACATGCTCGGGTGATGTTTACCGTCACCTGCTCCGTCTTGCTGTTCGCCGTTCCAGACAGTTGCATTTCTTCTAGTGCTAAGAGGAACATCTCCTTATCATAATCCTTTGTTTTCCAACTAACTCTATTTGTCGTTGTACTCGCGCTGGGTCCCTTTTTTGGTATTCCTACCTTCACTATTATGGCCTGGTGATCACTATGTGTGTAGTGCTCACTTACTGTCCATGAATCAACTGAGCCAATAAGGCTGCTACTTACAAACGTCAGTACGTTTATTAGGATTTAAAGAAGAGCAGAGGACGACAGCGGCGGCGCTGACAGGCTGCGAGGAGCGAGCGCGGTTAGACTCGTTTACGCTTCAGCTGGAGTAATATCCACGCAACGTGAGACTGTCGAGAATCCGCGTCCGTTAACCCGTATCGGCGTATAAGCGTATAAGGCGTATGTGTCTCCTGCGCTTCACGTACCTGGAGGGACGCCTCTAGACCTACCCCAGCCCACACTACTTCCGGCGGCGTCAACGGTCGCGAGGACGAGGAGTGACACGTTCGGCCAGCGACCGAGTAAGTAGGAAAACTTTGTCGATTCCGGGACGAAGCTATCGAAGGCCGAGATTTGTCGCCACCGAATCGTCGGCCCGGCTTCGCCTGAGAAACCACGCGCGTCCTTCTCGCGATCGCGCGCGCTAACGTCGTATTCGTAAGATCACCTCATTTTGTATTTACGATTAGAATTCTGTCAATATACTTTTGCTTTGTTAAATCTACACGCGAGTTTTCATTCTTTGGCTCACTTCCCGATTATCCCGACTGACCGATCACCCACGGATACGCGAAAGAAAGCGTGGTGCTCCGGGCGCACCACGCATTTATACCGAGCATTCGGCAGGCCAACGCACGGATGATAGCGCTGCAGCAGCGGCTAAAGTCCGCTCACTATCGCCTGGCCGTCACCGAGGGATCACCGACCGGGAAAATAACCTCTTGGAGGTGACGCGACATCTTCGCGGCCTCATGATAAGCTGTCGTTTGCCCCGTTATACTGTAATAAATTTGGATACAATAAGTCTTATGCACAGAAAAAAATACAGCTCATCACAACCAAAAAGTCTATCTTTTCTTAAAATTTCAGATTGAAACTTTTGCAGTTAATACATCTTATCATTTTGTATTATCATGAATTTTTTCATTAAATTTGACTATTTATTTTTTAAGATATGAATCATCACCTGTTTCGTAATAACAATAAAACGGAACGGTCGATCCTAATCATCTTGAAGGAAAATGTAGGTAATTGGATGCTTTCTCAGATGCATAATAGCTGAGTTGATTGTGTTGATGACATTAAAAAAACGAAAAAAAAATAATTTTCAAAAATCAAAAATTGCTTATAAAATAAAACGAGTTAAAAAAAATTAGACATTGGAAAATATAGTAAAAAGCTTTATTGCATCAAAATCTTTTGTATAGAAACCGAGACCTAGGCGTATACACAAACATACATCCGTGCGGACATTCTCCATAAACCATGTATTTCACTTCCAAATACCGCAAAACACATTTCTAACATCTTTTTACAAAAACTTCAAAAATTGCTATTACAAAGCTTCCTTTAAGAGGAAGCAAAATATTAGTTTTACTTAAGCATATGGATATCTTATGGAAACCATGTGATACGCATATGGGAACCTCACTGAACACTTCTAAAGATCACGTGGTTACCACATGATTTCCACGCAATCACCATGTAGCTTAATTCATTGAAAATGTATGTAGCTTTAATTAACCATGTGGGAATTATGTAATATTCAAATGGAAACTATCTGTCTTTGTGTGGGAGTACACTGAGAAAGAAATCCTCGCAAAATCTCAGATGATTCCTATGTGGTTCCCATAAGATACCAAAGACACAGGAACCTGTCTACAAAGCGTTCTTTCCGCTGTTCAGGCATTCCGTTCTCCGGAAAACAGAATTTTGCTGTACCAATAGGAATTCAATATGAGTAGTCCATCTCTTTTGTCAACATAGTTATTGATCCACGACGATGACATTTTTGTCGGATATAGCTCCGAAATGACAAACATTGCTCCGAAAAGTCAGAAAAATTAGAGTCTTATGGTGAACATCATTTATTTGTTTGTTAGATTTCTCAAACTGTCGCTTATCAATTTTTTACAATATTTGCAAATATTGCAAATTATCTAGATAGGAATCTCCATTGATATTTCTTTTGGTACAACAGCGTTCTGTTCCCGGGGGAATGAAATGCCAGAACAGCGAAAAGAACGCATTGTAGATAGGTCCCAGTGACCAAGGGCAACAGATTCCAACATGAATAATTACAACAGCTGTTCCTGGGTTGGCACCAAGGTTTCATTTTTCAGAGCCACAAAAAGATAAAGTACTATATTCGCTTAACAAAAAAATGTGTTAAAGTGAATATTATCTGGTGATCAACGTAGCTAACCATTGACCAAAGTAAGAAAAACAATTAATTTTATATAGATGAATGATGAATTATATATATATATATATATATATATATATATATATATATATATAATTCATCATTCATCTATATAAAATTAATTATATTAAATATAATATATATATATATATATATATATATATATATATATATATATATATATATATATTTCTTTGTAAGATCTCATGTTTACATTATTTATTGTTCTTAGACTTGCAAAATATAGTCTGTTTGTGGGACGGAGTCCCATTAAAGAGGGACTGTAATCACATTTGGAACAAATAGAAATATCATGTGATACAAATGGTAGCAATTTGGAATGTTTAGGTACATGAGTTAATTAAATTTATTTTAAGTATTCATTTTTGCGCTATTAAGTTATTCAGTATTCGCCATGCAAAATTTCGGGTTTCTTTTGTTTAATTGAGTTTATGTATAAAATTCATCAGAGCTCTGCGATGACTCAGAGCCAGAGTGTTGGTTTAATAACCCAATGGTTTGGGGTTTGAGATAGACATTCCGTTTTTTCTGACATAGGGATATTTTTAAATTCAAATATAAATGTTCATACTATACCCTACTGAAAAATCTCACTTAAGATCTCAGGTGAGATCTCACGCCAAAAATTTCATATAACCAATTTTTTTCTTTTTTACGCGTTTTAACACATTCTTATTCAATTAGTGACTTTTTTAAAAAATTTGATCTTAGACAATTTATTACAAATTTTGAATTACAAAAAAAGTCAAATTTTTCAAAAATTTTCTAAGTTTGAATTTTTTAAAAAAAGTCACCAACCGACTGAGAATGGTTTAAAACGCGTGTGATGTTGCGTTTTTATTACCGAGTTCCGGTGACGCAAACAATCATTTTACACTAGTTTTTACTTCGATAAAATGTCATAATATATTCAACCCCGTGGTGTATTCGATATGATTACAACGTTTCCCACGGTCAAAGATTTGTCACGGTTGATAATTACTTTATGCTTTCGCGTTATCGCAAAACGGCGATCGATGTTACTTCATATTTTATGGCACAATTAGGTGCAAAGACACGATTTGCCTTCAGTAATATGCGAATATGTCCATACTTCAAAACGCGACTTCTAAATTCAAAGAACGACGTTTAATAACTCACGACTTCCCAATCTTCTACAGAACAACTGACTCGACACTTATTCAGTACTTCTCCGCGATATTCACACTTCAGTGGTCCAAGATGGCGGTGGCGTCCTTCTAACCGACGCGGCTCGACCAATATGGCGATCGACAAATCGTCTTTGGAGGAAATCCTGGGAAACGAGACGTCTATAATTTTAGCCGTGGACCGTGATCTCAATCCCTTGGTTTCCTGAAAATCGCGAGAACAACCGGGACTCGGAGACCCGTGGTGGCGCAATAATAGGAGTACAGAATCCTCGGTTGCAATGGCCTAACGCCGGCGCTATTCCATAGTTTTCTCTGATATGTTGTCGCTATCTGCTTCGCGTCTCGAAATGCGAGTCTATTATTTAGTACTCGACTTATTGGCGCAACGAGTCAAGATACAATTTGCTTCATTCGCTTTAACTCTCTCCGTCCAGACTCCGCGATCGCGTCATCGACTGAACCGAACTATACGCGTTAGCTTATTTCACGCGTATTTCACAACACCAAAATACCGAGGAAAACGCGATCTCGCTTGCCACAACTTCGTTCTTGCGTGATTTAGGCGAACACTCGCGATACTTTCGAACTTGCGACTCGACAAGTCTATAACGTACGACTCGGCGACTCTACACGTATGACTACTACTTCGACTACTCAAACTGTTCGGCTCCAGGATTGACGACGAATTGAACGAGAAGGAAGATTCCTCGCGGCGCGAGACCCTGCGCGTCCCGGAAAAGATGCAATCGGAACGCCCTCTATATATTATTTCTCCCGCGCCAAAGAACGCGAGTCATAATGAATATTAATGGCGTCCTGCGGCGCTAATTACGAATTAGCGCTATTGGTTTATCCTGACGCCACTAAACGCGGTCATATGTAAAGATCACGCGGGCGAAATAGAGAAAAAAAATTAAAACCCAAACCGACAATAACCAACTCACCACACGTGCAGCGAGTTCGGTAATAAAATAGGGGGCATATCGGAGGAAGGAGAGTCGCGCGCGCGCTTTCCCTCTCTCCGCGGCTATACACTAACGGGGCTGCTATGCCCGCGGTTCGGTGCTTACCTACTTGCACGACTGCTCTCGCGAGAAAGATGCGCGGCGAGGATGCGTACTGGTCAGTTGCGGCCTCATGGCTATCGCGCGCGGATCCTCTCGTATTCCCGAGGACGACGCGAAGCCTCCTGGTGCTGTCAGTAGCAACAGGCAAGACCGTTCTGTCGATATAGCAGCGACCCAGGGTTTCGGCTGGGCCGCATTGGCGCTATTTCCGCGAGTGATGCTCTTTCTGTCAGTACCGGGGACACCTCCGGCTCCGGCGCTGACAGGTGAGGTTAGGAGCCCCAGGCGCACAGGATAACAGAAAATACAAGACAATGTTGTTGATTTTTTGATACATTTATCACAAATACATCCGAAAATCAACGGCTCGAAATTCTATGTTGTAATCGCGTGTCGTTATTCTAACGACACGTCGCACGCGTAAAAAACATAAAATTGGTTTGATAAGATATAGGCGTGAGATCTTTCCCGAAATTAGACACTACTTATACTTTAATTTTACTTTATTATTTACGACGCAACAAACCCTAACTGAATACTCTGGACAAAGATAACTATGTTACAAAGACAACCTGTAGATAGCCAGGTATCTTTTTCGATCACAGAATATCCCGCAAGAAAACGTATTTGTCGTCAGATGAGCGACTCAAGGCAACCACTATCGACATAATAACAAAATAGTGTGGGAGCTGATCGAGGAAAACCATAATACATGGGACGAGCGATTGAGCGACATCGCTTTCGGATATAATACCGTACCACTATCAATGCATGGCATGATCGTATAAGGGATTTGTCCCATCTGCGTGAGTAAGCATAGCAGAAAACGCAGAATGCGCAAGATCACCAGAAGCGCTACGATGTTGCCAAGCGTAGACCGGCGTCATACCAAGAAGGAGACTTAGTGATCAGCAAACTGGCGCAACCATATATTAGGCCCACTATTATTATATATTTCCGGCGTGCGGGTGAACGCGAGGCGAAACGATGTATCAATGGCGTCCCGCGGCGCCAATTGCGAATCGGCGCTATTGCTAGAGTCTCAATGTTACGTGACCCGCTTATTTGGCTAGTCTTTTCAGTTTAAGCACAGACGCTGTAAATAGACGCGTTATCCCTCAGTGTCCCCCCGTGCCTCTAATCATCCCCATGGCTCATATTAGTACACTTGACGGCTCATTTCACTGCGCAGCAGCAAGATTTATTAATCTCTCGTACGGGCACCAGATCATCTTCGACGACGTCTCGCTACCTCGTTTCAAATCCTTAGTCAGTACGTTTCTTATGCAGAGGGAAGTTCAGCAATGGCGTACGTGAGTTGAAGATGATGTCGATCTCTTCCTAAATCTACTTCAATACAGCAGCGTAGCATACACTGTATTGGATGATTTACTAAGTAAACACTAGTCTCTTGTTTAAGTTTCCTGTATCTGCAATACTAGAATAACTATTGTACCTTTTAGGAGCGCTAGTCCGTAGCTTGTAGTACGTATGATCTCTTGATTATCTATACACTGTATTCTGTGCAAACTCTACACTTAAGATATTGCTACAGCCGGCACATGTTAATACTCACTCACGCATTATATATTTGTACTCACCTACGAGAGTATTTTGTCTGCGATCAAAATACTTATATGTTTAAATTTTTTGTTTTATTATCTCATATTGTGTTAATGCTAAGCAACTATATTGTTTTTGTATTATGATTTTCTTTTGTACACTGCTCTCAGAGTTGTATTGGGTTATACCCAGTGGCCTTTAATAATATAATTCTGTCTAATATCTCTCTCTCTCTCTCTCTCTCTTTCTCTCTCTCTTTCTCTCTTTCGGAAATTTAGGTTAGAAAATTAATTCATGTTACAATTAACTATCATTTTAATGGTAATAACTCACAAGAATCAATTTTTATTAAAAACCTCGAAGAACAAAGTTATATGCCTATATATGTGAATAGCTTTTATTCATTAACTGTCAAAGTAAGCAAATAGCTCAGATGGTAGAGCAATGGATTTCCACGCCAAGGTTCTGGGTTCAAATCTCGATCAGAGAACATTTTTTCTTTCTTAATTTGATTCTTATCAATTATTAACTATCCATTTTCTTAATTTTGAATATTTTTTCAACATTTTTAATATTTCTAAATTTTATTTAGAAATTTTATTTAGAAATACTAAGGTTACAACAAGGCGTATCACAGGGATTAAATAGTGGCTAGTTGCCATTAGTACTATATAAAGGGACTCCTATTAAAAAAATCTGAGATGAGAATTAAAAGTGATTTTGGCGTGATTCCCAGATGAGAATCAAGTGAGTCTATGATGTGATTCTTACTTAATTTTCACATGTTCATCCGATTCTCATCATCTGATTCTTATCCTATTCTTATTCGATTCTCATCTGACTATGCTAAATGTTATTTTTTTAAATTCTGATTGGGATTTGTTTTTCACTAACCTTATAAATCCTCGCAAATTCCTTACAAATCTAAATCAAGATTTGACAAAATAATATTCAACTCCAGGAAGATGAGAATCAAATAAGAATCAGATGAGAATCAGATGAGAATCAGATGGAGATCAGATGAGAATCAGATGAGAATATAAGAATCAAGTGGTTATCAAATGAGGATTCCTTGACTCTTATCTGAAAATCACGCTTAAATTACATTTGATTCTCATCAGATTCTCATCAGAGGTTTTTCAATAGGGACGTACGTGTTCATCAAGATCATCTGAAATATAATAAGCTGATTTTAACAACTTAGCTGAGGCGCTTGGCATGATTATCTGCTGATTATCCTCTAATAATCAGCTGATTGTCATCTGCTCTTTTTCAGTAGGGGGTACCGTTAACATCAATATCAAAAACGCGTGTGGAAACTCACTTAACAATTTTAAACGGTCCGGAGTAAGGCCTTTCTCAAGCTTTTTTGGCGATGTTCCGCATGAATACGTGTATAGAGATCCTCAAAATAAAATGCGAGCTTCTTACGAATTATGGGCGGTTATCGGTCGAATTTGACGCATATACTCTCCATAAGAAGAAATTAGGGTCAGGTGTTTGATCTTGGGGAATGAAAAGTAGCAGACGTAAGATCGTACCGAACATGAATTCCGCATGAGAAGCATTGGTATCAGCTCGAAGATGACAACTTAGTCCAAGAAGCACCGTAGACAAGGCCAATCTGTGTCGTATTGGCACACGATTGCAGCCTACGAACAGCGGTGCCAACGCTCTATCATACCGTTAGTGGGAAGTTGATAGGTGGTGCCGTGGTGCGTGTTGCGGTCAGGTAGAGGAGGAGGAAGTAGTAAAAGGATCTCCGGGCGGGCGCTCTCAGGACGTGTGCGCTCTGAGACTGCTAGCTCGAAACTGATACTCGGCTGGTACAAATTGCACTACCGAGCCTCTGGTTGATCACGTGACCAGAGATTGATTCACAAAGTTTTCGCGTGTCGCCCTGTGGTTTATAAAGCTAATATTACGACAGTGATTTCAATAGTGCGACATATAATTTTCGATCATTGTGTGGCTCTAGGTGTGTGACAGAGTAACGAGCGAAACTTAAATAACCTATCACAAATATTTACATCAAATTTTATGTAAAGATTTTAAACTCTTATATGTATAATTTGACATAAAATCAATAAAATTGTAAAATTTTACGTAAAATTTTATATAAAATTGCATGTTAAGATCTATATGTAAAATTTTACATGAAATTTTACGTAAAGTTATTCGTGCATGTAAAATTTTACATGTAAGAGTTCAAATCAAATTATCTTTACATAAAATTTGATGTAAAATTTTACGTAAATATTTTTGATAGGGTAGCGCAATAGATTCAATAGCATGAACTTAGCCGCAAGGTGATAAGTACGATTCTCACCTTTGAATGTAATAAAGACGTAACTATCTGAAATTGTCTAAACTCATCACTGTGCGGGGGCCTTTATATACATAGAAGAACCTGTACTGGCTTGGCGCCTTTTTCTTGGTCTTTAACCTTCAAGGGTAAAAGGTTTTTGTTATCTAGCTTTAGTAATTATTGTTCTGTTATTTTTATTTTTACCATTTTTTACAAATAATTTATACTTGTAATTGAATACACATATACATATAAGTATATATATAATATTTATATGTTCATCTAGCTATATTTTTTATTAATCTATTAAAAATAGCTAAAATTGTTTGTAAAGAAATAGATTTTGATAGTTAGATTTTTACATAAATTTATAGCTAAAATATCCAAACAAATGTAGCTGGAATGCAGGAAATGAAAACTGGATTTATAGCTGTTTATGTTTTTGACACAGTATACTAAACTACACCGTTTTCAACCATCATACTAAAAACGTTAAATTATGTAAGGCTATAGAGTTGGTGGTTGTAATTTTTATTCTCTTGGAGTTAATTCAGCCAGGAAAGATTATCCTGGATGGAATGCTAGCAATAGCTGTTCTTCTGCTGACCTTTGCTTATCTGCCTGCACAGCAAAGAGCTGCACGTAATTTTAAGAAACGCTATTTTGTTACTGGTATTCTTTTTAAACTCATTGCTAGAAGCCTTTTGTTCCCGATATACACAATTTTGCGGATAAGCGCATCGCACTGTGGATCTACAGAAGCCACAGTGTAGGCTCGCGGCTCACTCGATTCTACAGTTATCGAGTGAGTGCCGCTTTCTCTCCCTTAGTCATTGAAATGACTTATTAGCAGGAGAGGCTACACTGGCCCTGTAGCACTAATTGTAAGACAAGAGAGGCGAAGTGTCGCTCTTGTGCTTAGAGGGCCGCAGATGCGTTTTATCCGTGGAATAGGTACGCTTGATAGTGGCCTGCGTGTATAAATTTAGTACCAAGCGTGATGTGTGATTGAGAACGTAAATTAGTCAGCAACGCTCGCGTGCGCAGTTAATATTCGAAAAATGTAATCGATGTTTCTGACGTGGGTTTTCTGTTTGTGAAACAAAACGAGAGTTTTCCCTACGTCACAGGCTTCGGCCTGGGCAAATGCGGGAACGGAGAACGCGTTGCAATTTTTTGTCAACAGCAGAGTGAGTGGCTCGCATGTGCGCCCGAGAAAAGGGCTCGCCCTGTAGAGGCGAGTTCTAGAGTCGATTTTACGACTTTCTTCAGAGGAAAGTAAATTGGCTCGAATTCGGATTTCGAGTACGGTCATCTGGCAGCACGCAGTCCGGGCTCGGGCAGGTGACGCGCGTTGTTTGGGTTCGAGCGGTTTGGAGTGTTTTTATGGCGGTACGGATTAGCGCGAGGACAGCTCAACGTAGCGTCGAGGTTTTTCCCGAGTTTTTCTAGTGCAATCGAGCCTTTGTATGCGTGAAAATATGGAGTCGGTTGTGTGTGTTTTTTCGAACGATTGGCGACGATCGGGTCGAGCAGCAGCTCGGCTCGGTGAGGGTGGCTGTAGCGGCAGCTCAGTTCTGTTCAGGACACGAAGCTGTTAACCCCGTGCCTGATTGTACGACTAACAGTTTTACATCTGAACATAAATAAATTCTTTAAATTCAGCTTCGCTCAATTCGTATTCTCATAACTCCCTATCACCTTCCTTTTACACGATAGTCGCTCACTAGAGTGAAAACACCTTTTGACTTACATTCTTGGTTCTCTGCTAGTCTTAGTAGACATTGTATTATCTTTTTCAATTGAGTAAATCTTTAGTATAAATAAAAAAATATTAAATTAGAAAAGGCGAAAATTCAAAATGCTTCAATGATACCCTCGTACAATTTCTCCTTTAATTAACGCGGGCCCTTGTTTGGGCCCCAATGAAACAATCTAGACTGTAATAGTAAAAAACCATGTAAGATTCGAGACCCGAAGTCACTAAAGGGGGAGAGAATACACTTGGTTGAGTTATTATCCTACAGAAAAAAAAAGCAGATGACAATGAACTGATTATTAGCTGATAATCTGCTGATAATCATGCCAAAACGTCAGCTGATTATCAGGTGATATCAGCTGAATATTTTTATTAAATGATGGTTACAAAAATGTGATTGTATGAAATAAAATGTTAATGATTATCACCTAAACGGTTAAACGGTCATGGCAAGTTACGTAGTCTGTATCTTGAGAGTTGTTCCTAATTGATCATTACATAACTTAACTTTAAGTTAACTAAGCCCTTTATTGACCAAAAAAATGGTGTTACTTTATTATGATTAAATATAATAAACGACTTAAGTTGATTGTTTTAGTTCTTTTTTATCTGCAATTTTGTTGCGGAATATACCAAACTCGCCTAACCTTTTACTTTTTTAAAGTTAATTTTTTTTCAGAGATTTCAGTCCTTTTTAGTAAATTTTTTTTCAGTATTTCATATTTTTCCTAAAAATAAAATATAAGCATCTTTAGCACCTTTGAATCATAGCTTTTTTGCAACATTTTTATTGCGAACATGAAATCACTGATTGTTGTGATAAACTACCTTCGAATGATTTCTACACCTAGACACCGAAAACCAAGTGCGAACTACCTAGACCTTGTCATCGGCCATCCTTTACACCTAGACGCCGTCCTCATATGATGTATGTACCTAGAGATGAAAAATGACGAAGCGCACCATCTAGACTTCGTCATCTGCCACCCTGTACTCCTAGACGCCGTCCTCGAATCATTTCTACACCTAGACATTAAAAACATGTGAGCGAGCATGCAGAAAACCGATGAGAAAGCAATATCCGTTTGTATATAGCTATGCAGCCAACTTCACGGTCTTAACACTTGTTACGGCTAACTTAAGGGTCCTAACATTTTTTGATTTGATTTGAGCATTTTGTGAATGACACGCTCATGTATTATATATATCAAAGGTAGCTGTTTTTTATCAATATTTTTGTTGAAAATCATGGTTAGGCATAATAAAACATGATATAAGTCAAAATATATTAGAGACGACAAAGAAATGCATTTATTTCTTTGTAATGAAAAATGAGAACCTCAACATAAAAGTAAAAAGTAGAGCGGGCGCCGCAGCTTCGTCTGCTTCTCAAACACGCCTTCGTAGCGCTACCGCGCCACTTGATTCTCTATAAATCATCTCGTTGGGGCATTTCGATAGCTCCTTTAGTTTTAAAGTTATAAACAAAACAAGACCAAAATTGCGTTTTTTGCAATAAATTGTTAATAACTAAAAATAAGGAACTGAATTGCGAGTGAAAAACATATACCTTTTCATCTATCATCCTTTATATGATCGCACAATCGGTTTACTGTAAAAAAATAATGTCACGTAAAAATGCTCTGCAGCGTGGCCTACATATGACGATTGCTATATTAAGCAAGTTTTAAAAAGTTATTAGTATATGAGGATAAACTTTATTATAAAAATTTATAAGTGAAAAGAACAAAACACTGTATAGGATCATTTGTAGTATTAAATACAAAAGAAGCAGAAATAAAATTTGCGGAAATTGTTCGTATCAAAGAATTCATGGATTGAATGAAGTTTAAAATTCGAATTTTTGAAGAAATATAATTTAGCGATCACGTTGTGGCATACGTTACAAAAATAATAAAAGAAACGTTTTTTAATGTATTCTATCTATAATAAACATTATATGAAATATAAAGCGCATGTTATGCGAATATCATGCGCGTCGCTTACTGTTGTGCACAGCGGAGTAGCAGTTACTAGTATATACGGTGCAGCTATTATTCCTTTACAGCACGCCCTCCATGCAGTGGGAGAAGTGTATCTTGTATTTTCGTTACGGCACCGTACTCGCGTCTAATCCCTCTCAGTGTATCATAACTCTTGAACTTTATAGATTGTAACTAATAACTTATAAGAGGACGTTTCTAATTTATTCCAGAGTGATTCAAAATCGAGTTTAATTTAATACTTTAGTAGTATAACAACGCGGATACGGGACCCCCCCCCCCCACCACGCCGCCCTCAGCACACCTGTGCAGGTGAGAATAGGCCCCGCCCTCATTAAATGTTCAGGGTACCCGGGAGGCTCGTTGGGGCTCCGGGCGGTAAACTCCAGTGCTCCAGGAGTCAGCGCTCAAGGTCGAGTCAATGCGTGGAATATTCTAGTCAGGCTGACGTCACCGGCCGACGTGCAACTCGTCGCATCTTTTTGTCGACTCGCGGATCACACTACACCTGTTATTCTTTCTTTATGCGCACTATGAATTAGTTCGATGACTTTGTATCGCAGCGGCTAATATCAAAGCGTTTCTAGTTTCACGCTTATTTTTTAAGACTATGCATTATTGCTTGTATTAAATACAGCTATGTACATGTTGATCACGATGCGCAGACATCAGTCGGGGGTGTCGGATTGCGTTTATTCTAGAAAATTCGTGCGTACATTTCACATAGTATGAATCAGACATACACCCTCAATTATTTTTCAAGATGATTCATTTTCTACGAATTATTTTTCTGAATAATAAGTGCGTGTATAATAAAACTTATTTACATTGGATTTTCGCTTGTTTTGCTGCCCTTATAAAAGGAAAGCGACTTCATTGTTTTACATTCTATTCATACCATTTAGAGAGTGATCATCATGTCTGCGTACGATTGCAAGGAGCTTGTGAATATTATGCTAGAAGCCTATGGGCTTATAGCTCAAAGTTCTAGAAACGTCCCTGAAAAAGTGGATAAGTGGGTAAAGCTTAATAATAAAAATTTAAGACATTTGAGACTATTGCTTCAAAGTGCTGCAAGTGCCCCCGAAAAACAAAAGTTCCTATCAACAATCGCGTTTCTCAAGGGCTTTAAGGACAAGCTAAAGTGTTTACTGAAACGTGGTGAAGGTGTGCGTGAACGACGAAGTGATAGAGTAAAATGGCAGGATTTAGAGGTAGCATTCAACAATCGTATGAGATCTGGAGTGATTACAAACTTGAAACAGTTAGATATAGCAGCATTTATGAAAGACTCTCAAGTTTTATTTCAAAGCCGAATCAAGACTGCTCTTAAGAAAGAGACTGCTGTGGAAGTGTATACTATATTGGCAGCTGAATACGTCATCACCAAAGCTGACAAAGAAATTACGGAGATAAAATATTTCAACACAAAGGCTGAAGCTATTTTTCAAAATACCAATCTCAAGCAGAATTCTAGGAACGTGACTCAGGATGGACACTTCGAGCAATTCTTAATCTATGTGTGCACATTAATAAATATAATGCATTGAGAGGTAGTTCATATGTAGAACTACCATGCACAATACAAAGGAAAGAAGCTTGTGTCAACGTGAAAAATTTCAATGATGCCTGTTTAAAATGGGCTATTCTTTCAGCATTACATCCAGCAAAGAAACATTCTGATAGGGTATCATCATATAAAGCTTATGAAAACGACCCGATTTTCAGAGATCTACAATACCCTGTGCTGCCAAAACATATACCTAAGTTTGAACAACAAAGTGGTATTTTGGTTAATGTTTACACATTAAAAAAAATGGAGGAGCATTCAAAGTTGTACCAACGCACTTGACATCATGTAAAAAAGAAACTCATATTAACCTTTTACTGGCATAAAATTATTATGCAGATGAGAAAGAGGAGGTTGATGACAATCTTATAGTTTATCATTACGTTTGGATTAAGGATTTGTCCCGCTTAGTATCCAGACAATTATCAAGACAACACGTTAAACTACACATCTGTAATCGATGCTTACATTATTTCCGAACTGAATCACAATTACAGGCACATGAACGTGATTGCTCACTACTAAATAAATATCGAGTAAACTTGCCAAATACCAAAAATTCGATTCTGCAATTTAAAAATTTCAATAACACAGATAGAGTACCATTTGCAGTTTACGCTGATTTCGAATGTATCCTCAAAGATATAAAAGTTGGAAATGCTTATCAGCAGCATAAAGCTTTTAGCATAGGATATTATATGAAATGCAGTTACGATGATTCACTCTCGTATTATCGTAGCTATAGAGGATCTAATCCTGCAAAATAGTTTGTTGACGAGCTTTTATAACTTGCTGAAAACATTGAAACAGTATTTTGGTGTCCCATACCTATTGAGACATTGACTTGGGAGCAAGAGCAGTCTTTCCAGCGAGCTACATCTTGTCACATTTGTGAGAAAGTTCTGGAGCTTGATAGAGTACGTGATCACTGCCATCTCACTGGAAGGTAATATTTTCACGTAATAATAATAATAACAACAATAGCGCCCCGATGGCAAGTACTATACTTAAATGTGTTTCAGATATCGAGGAGCATGAGAAGTGTAACTTGAACTATCAAGATTCTCGCTCTGTTCCAGTGATCTTTCACAACCTGACTGGATATGATTCACACTTTTTAATCAGAGATATTGCTCAATGTATACCTGGTAGAGTCAACCTACTGCCTATAAATAACGAGAAATTTATATCATTTACGAAACACATTGATGGTAGTGATATCGATTTCAAATTTATCGACTCTTTTCGATTTATGGCATGTCACTAGACAAGTTGTCATCTTACCTCGAAGATGTGAATATCTTCAAGCAAGAGTTTAACAAAGATAACCAGCTGACTGAAGAGAAATATCAATTGCTAAGGAGAAAAGGCGTTTTCCCTTACGATTATGTGAATTCATTGGAAAAACTCAACGTTTCCGAGCTACCGCCAAAAGATTCTACAATAAATTCAATATTTCAAACTTGGGTCAATATTCAGACCTCTATTTGAAAACAGATGTACTGCTGCTAGCTGAAGTTTTTGAAAATTTTCGCACCAGCTGTCTGAAAGCATACGGATTAGATCCAGCACACTATTATATAGCACCAGGCTTAACTTGGGACGCAATGCTCAAATATACAAATATTGAACTAGAGCTACTCACTGACATTGACAAAGTAATGTTCATTGAGCGTGGAATAAGAGGAGGAATAAGTCAATGCTGTAACCGCTATTCTCGAGCGAATAACATTTACATGAGTACAGACTATGATGCTATCAATATTCCAAATATTTAATCTATTATGATGTTAATAATCTGTGTGGATGGGCAATGCAACAATCACTACCATATGGAGGCTTTAAGTGGATGACGGAGACAGCAATCAGTCAAACCGACTTTTCCAGCGTAGATGATGAATCAGCAATTGGCTACATTCTTGAAGTGGACTTGGAGTATCCAGAGCAGCTTCACGACGATCATAGAGACTAGCCTCTATGTCCTCAGCACATGAAGCCACCAGGTTCAACGTACTCGAAGCTCATGACGACTTTACACTCTAAAGAGCGATATGTTTTGCATTATCGAAATTTAAAGCAAGCTCAGGCTAATGGATTGCAACTTCAACGAATACATAGAGTCTTAAAGTTTAATCAGAGGCCATGGATAAAAGCGTATATAGATTTGAATAGTAGCATGAGAAAAGAAGCAAAACTAAAGCAACCTAATTTTCACAGTCGCAGCATACTAGATGAAAATTTGACAATTATAGAACTGACTAAAACTGAAGTTAATATGGATAAACCTATTTATGTTGGACTCTGTGTACTTGATTTATCAAAAACGTTAGTATATAGCTTCCACTATGATTATATGAAAAACAGTTCGGGGATGATTGTAAGCTGCTGTATACAGACACGGATAGTTTAATATACGAATTACGTAATATAGATATATATGAAGTTATGAAGCGGGATATTGAACATTTTGACACTTCGGACTATTCGGAGAACAATACCTTTGGAATGCCAGTGGCAAACAAGAAAGTAGTTGGCTTAATGAAAGATGAGTGCAACGGACGCATAATGACTGAATTTGTTGGTTTGCGCAGTAAAATGTACAGTATTCGAGTGGAAGGTCAGGACAAGGTGAAAAAAGTAAAAGGCGTGAAAACTGCTGTAGTACACAATTCAATAACTTTTGACGATTACATACAGTGTTTACAGAACATGTCTACACAGACTCGTGAACAATGCATTATTTGTTCTCACACGCATAATGTATTTAGTGAAAAACAAGTAAAATTAGCTTTAAGCCCACACGATGATAAAAGGTACTTGCTACGAGGTGAAACTGATACTTTACCTTGGGGCCATTATAAGATTATGCAGACAGATTAAGAATAAATTGTATACAATGTTAGAATAAAAAGACAATTTGTAAACATTTATTTATAAATCTGATTTATTTATCCAACTATTGTGCGTATTATCGAACCCTAACCATTTTACATAAAGCTTATTTTCTCGTTTTTTCAATACTTTCTCCACGAGATAAACATCTGGATATTTGGCTTTTAGCAATTCCTGTTCGTAAATACCTCTAGCGGTGGGTTGATCTCGATAGTCCTTCAGCTTGTACGTTGGCACTGGATACGTTGGCACAATTTGACTAATGGTGAAAATGTTTGTCGACCAGTTGGGTGTATAACCCTTTTCAAATACTTGCTTCATTTTGCTCACTCGCACCTTATCTCCAACCTTAAATTTGGCTTTATTTCTGCTTTCTTGGTGAGGGAAACGTTTAAAGACTTTAACTTCATTCTCTCTGCTGACATCTTTAGGTTTCATACCGATGGTGCGGTGCTTGCTGTTATTGTACTCCGTCAGTAAATCAGGTAAGATATCGAGCCATTTATAATTACCTCGTAAACTAAATTGCATCTACATCTTGTTCTTGAGTGTGCGATTAAAGCGCTCACAGATTGAAGCTTTGAGATTGCTATATGTCGAGAGAGATTAATGCCATATTGTTTCATAAGACTTTCAAACGAGGAGTTGTAAAATTCTTTGCCTCGATCGGTATGCAAGTTTTTTGGCACACGACCCTGTTGCAGAATAGACTTCATTGCTGCTGCAACTTCGTTTCCAGTTTTCTGCTTTAGAGTTACGGCCCAAGCGTACTTTGAGAAGACATCGATAACCCTCAGCAGGTACTTGTAGTCTTTGTTCTCTTGTGCATATGGCTGCATTTCCACCAGATCAGCTTGCCAGGTATCGTCCAAGCTACGCATTATAAACCGTCGACGCTGATAATTACGCAGAGCTGGCTTATGAAGTTCCTCCACTAGTCTAGCCTTTTGATGAGTCATTATTATTCTGAGAATTTTTAAGCAGAATCTCATACAATTCACTTATAGCTAAATCTATTTTTCTCAGTTTTTCAGCATTCTTATCCTTTGCGATTTGTGCAGCTAATTCTACAGCATCAATCGATTGTCTCAGATCACTTGTGATCTCGTGAACGCTGCGTATTTCCGAATTGATTGATCGCTGAAAGACTGCTAAATTCACTGCATCGTTGAGCTCTAGGGGTTCTGCTACGTTACACAATCTTCTGCTTCCAATGTCGAAGTGTCCGTCGGCAGTTAATTTGTAGCTAACACCAGATGGACCACGACGACCTTTAGAGCGATTCGACTGACGTCCAAACACATCGACGCTCATCTTGCTACTGACTTCAACGTGCTCACGTCTACGGTTAATATATAATTTTAGCTTCTCGCAACTCTTCGATGATGGAATGGATTTCGTTCAGATGACTATTATTTCCAGCTAATCGTTCAGCCATGAGCAAGCGTAGATCAAATAGTTCGTTCGGATCATCCCAATATATGTAGTCCATGAGAGTTCCTTTTCTTGCAACTTTATATCTTGGCCCACCACCGGTCTTGCTTTGCACTTTGAAAAGTGGAGCAATGATGTTATTATATTTCTTGCTGTTCTGTTGACGTATAGGCTGGTTGTAACTGTAATATTTTCTGTGTGTGTTTGTAGCTTCGAGAATATTTTTATAATTTTGTAAATCATCTGACTTAATCAAGGCCTCATCTGGATGTAGTCTAAAAAGCAGCTCTTGCAGTCCTTCAGTTTTTGGATATTTTCTATTCAAAACAATTATATTATTTCTGGTGATTTCTATAGGTGAATCACCAATCTTGAGTATTTGACCATCTTGACGAATTCCAAACACGTGATCGAGATATCGTTGGCGATTTTGCATTAACGCCGACAGATACTTATTGTTCATTTCCGTGACTTTCTCATGACTATTTTCTTTTAACGATAGTGAATGCTTGTTCTTTATTTTACTGTCTTTCTCAATCTTCTCGTCCTCACTATCCTCTTGAGCACTTTCAAATGAAGTATCAGCTGTTTCATTCAGTAGCGTATCATCCTCATTATCTTCGTCATCTTTAACATCATCGTCGAAACTTTTTTCTTTTTTTAACTCTTGTTTAATATCTGGCTTAACTTAACCTCTTCTTTCACTCTTACCAGTTTCTCTAGTGGATCTACTATGGGCTTAAAAGTCTCGCCCAGAGCTTTTTCCATGCTAGCTTTACCTTGCTTCAATAATCTATGTTTGCGTCTAATTGCTTCTTAGCTTTGTCAATTTGCTGAAGAACTGCCTTTTCACGTCGAAAGTCTGCCATGTTGACTCTTTGATGAATCACAGTCTACTGCAACTACTCACACCTGCTATACGTTATATATTTGTGGCGAAGCAATCTAAACGTTTTCCATATCGTCCATCATTGATGGGTCGCTCCTTGTCGATAAAAAGAAATCCATGTTTACCCTCTTTCCAGCATGCTGAGCATAAAGCTTTGAAGTTTGTATATGTCATATCGGGATTCACATGATCATCGTATATGTGTTTGAGATTTACGTCATCTTGACGAAAAACTACTAGCACATTTACGTTATCGCGCACCAAATGTTTCGGAATGTGAGCGTATGACTGACAGAGATAGAAACAGTCTACATTTTTGTGTCTTCCCACGCAAAAGAAAGCCCTGACGTTGTCTTGTCTCTCACAGGCGAGGTCATCGAAAACCATGATTGAATTAGGGAGTACGTCGTCAGGTGGTACAACGGTATCATGTTCACTGTAGGGGAAGTACTGTATACCAGGTAGAGGTCGCAAAAGCTTATCGAGAAATTTGTACTTGGGCTGTTTCAGCGACTTTGAATAGATGTACACGTTCTCAAACTTGAGTCCATTGGGATGCGTTATGAGAGCGAGCAGTATATTGGTTTTACCAAAATTTGATGGTACACAAAATACTGCTCGAATATTGTCAGGCAGTAATTCCCCGTGACGTTTTTGCACTTTTTGCTGCTCTGTTAGAGTATCGAAATTCGACACCGGTAGCTTGATTTTTTGTTGCTGGAAATCCATGTGAACGCTTCGTCAGCTTGAGAGCGACTATTGCTGTTAGCTATATAGTTGAGAGCTGTACTCTCATGCATCATGATCATACATAAGCAGCAACGACGCAAAGGTCGTGGTTTAGTGAATTCACTTATCAATAAGCTCCCAGTCGAGTTGCATCTCCCAGGATATCAGTACTGCGGCCCCGGCACTAAACTAGCAAAACGTCTAGCACGTGGAGATCCTGGAATCAATACTCTTGATAGAGCTTGCAAGGAGCACGATATTGCCTACTCACAGAATCGAGAAAACGTTGAAGCAAGAAACGCTGCAGATAAGGTTTTGGCCGCAAAAGCCTGGGAGCGAGTCTGAGCGGCAGACGCAGGAGTTGGTGAAAAAGTAGCTGCTCTCGCCATAGCAGGCACCATGAAAGCAAAATCTAAGTTTGGAATGGGCCTTAAACGGATTAAAAAGAAGCCATCTATTTCACTGGCTAAAGTGATCAAAGCTGCTTCCACTTCTGCTGTTCCAAGCAACAACTCTCACGCAGTCATTCGTAGCGCTCTGAAGGCTGCTCGCCAAGCTGTAAACAAGGCTGGGGGCAAGCAAAATATACGTATTCCACGTATGCTGTCAGTCCCATCCAAAATCGGAGGATTCCTACCATTTCTCATTCCGATATTTGCCGGTTTGAGTGCAACAGGTGCATTAGCAGGTTGCGCTGCTGGTATCGCTAAAGCAGTGAACGATGCTAGCGCCGCTAAACGACAGCTTGACGAAAGCCAAAGACATAAAAAAACAATAGAAACTATTGCGCCCGGTGGCCGAGGTCTCTATCTGAAACCTTACAAAGAGGCCTATGGTATGTACCTGAAACGTGGGCAAGGTTTAAGAAAAAAAAACTTCAAATTGCCGCAACGCGCACTAACTGACGCTGACCTTCTCAAATATGCCAGCATCCTGAAAATCCCATATTTTCGGGGTGTTTACATGCGAAATGCAATACCAGCGAGTGGACCACACTATCGTGAATCAGCAATCGTCAATTTTGACGATAAAAGCGGACCAGGCACGCATTGGGTCGCCTATCGAAAACGAAGCAACCATGTAGTGTATTTTGACAGTTTTGGAGATTTGCAGCCACCCCAGGATCTCATGAAATATTGGAATGTGAGCAGAGTTAAGTACAATCAGGAGCATTATCAAGATTGCAATAGCTACAACTGTGGGCATCTTTGCCTAAAATTTCTTCTGAATGATATATAAGTATTGGTTCTGCTTCGGCTTCAGTCAGTTTAGTTCGAGTAGTCATGGAAGATTCACTAACACTGAACCTGTCTGGAACTTCAGCTGTATTGGAAGCTCAATATTTTCCACCGCTTGAACTTTCAGCTAACAAAAGTTACGTTCTCGGACTTGTTGAGTTGTTGACATTCAATTCAATACCAAACATCGATACAGGCAATAACAAGTTTTACGTGGGAGGAGAAGTGATAATTTTGCCTACAGGCAGCTACGAGATTGAAGGAATTGAGAAGAGTCTGAAAGAGGCGCTTACACCAAAAGGCATAACCCTCAAACTCAAGCCGAATAACAACACCCTTCGTTGCATGATCAAGTGTAATCGAGCGATTGATTTCCAGCCAGACGATTCTATCGGCAAATTGTTGGGTTTCACGAGTCGCGTATTGTCACCAAATACTGATTACGAATCCGACTTGCCAGTAACCATTCTCAAGATCAACGCTTTACGCGTCGAGTGTAATATTACATCTGGGGCATACATAAATGAGCATAAGGTACACACCATACACGAATTCTTTCCAGCTGTCTCACCAGGCTACAAGATTATCGAAGTACCATAACCAATTATTTACCTACCAGTCACCGTCAAGACTATAAATAACTTGCAGCTCCACTTCGTCGATCAAGACGGTCATTTAGTTAATTTTCGTGGTGAAGTCATAACAATTAGATTACACATCAAATCAGTCTGAGCATTATGGGTATTACGTACAATACTAAAGTTCGTAAAGGTTATAATAGTAACGTGCCATGCCGTCGAGCGATCAGTCGTCGACGAGTGCTCAAAGCGCTAACACGTCAAAACATACAGTTTCTAAAAAGTCTAGGTTTAAGAGTTGTCCTTGGAAAAAAATAAGTTGTGTAATATTTTGTTGCTTTCAGCGAAATGGAAGAGGTGCTAAGCATACAGTTACCTGTCGTATTTGACGAATCTGTTGCGCATTACGAGATTCATGCGCATCAGCCCTATACTTTATCGAATTTCAATAACAGCGATGAAATTCGCATTGGTATACAATATCAAGATCTATGTGTGCTGCCTTCGCGCAGTTCATTACATATATGTGGAAAATTGCAAAAGCTAGATGGCACTGCTATCGAGGGCACGCGATTTGTAAACAACGTTATATGTCATCTATTTGAGGAAATTCGTTACGAGCTCAACGCCATAGAGATTGATCGATGCAAGAATGTGGGCTTGACAAGTCTCATGAAAGGATTCGTATCATTTAACCCTAGTCAGAGCTCAGCGATTGAAAATGCAGGCTGGCTCGACATTACAGAGACTCAACGGCTTGACGATAATGGCTACTTTGACATATCAATTCCACTTAGTATGATTCTGGGTTTTGCCGAAGATTATCGCAAAATTGTTGTGAATGCCAAGCACGAGCTTATTCTCACAAGATCAAATTCTGATGTGAATTCTATTGTGCAGACGCAAGTAGCCGTGGCTGGTAAAAATGTTTACGAGGATTACCAAGTTGAAATCACCAAAATTGAATGGCTAATGCCATATGTGGTGCTCTCGGATGAACATAAAATTAAATTGCTCAATCATCTGGAAAAGGATAGACCTATCACCATGAGTTTTCGTAGCTGGGAGCTATACGAGTATCCATTGTTGCCCAGTACATCGAAACACGTGTGGACTGTCAAGACTGCCAATCAGCTGGAGAAGCCTCGCTTTGTTATTCTTAGCTTCCAGACAAATCGCAAAGGACGAAAAACAGCCAATGCTAGTCGCTTTGATCATTGCAATATAAGCAACGTTACACTTTTTCTCAACTCTCAACACTATCCCTATGGAAATCTCAATCTCAATATTAGTAATAATCAGTATGCTCTACTCTTCGATATGTATGCCAACTTTCAAAATGCTTACTACAACAAAGAGGTAGAACCAATGCTGAAAAAAGCCGACTATCTGTTGTATGCCCCTCCCATTGTCATTGACTGCTCAAAACAAAATGAGTCACTTAAGCAAGCATCAGTTGATGTACGTCTCGAATTTGAGGCTAGGGCAAATATTCCAGTTGGCACCTCTGCATACTCTCTCATCCTACACGATCGCATAGTCGAATACAACCCTATGAGTGGAGGTGTGAAAAAAATTGTTTAAAGGGTGGTGGGAGAAGATGGTATAAATTGAGAAGCAGCTTGTGGTAGGCATTCAGTCAAAATGGAGTACGTGCTCGATGTACAAGAATTCAGAAAGACTGTGAACGAATTTGTCGTCAAGGAACTTGCCATAGTTCCACTTAATGCTCAACTCAAGACATTCGTATTTTTTTTCAAGCCACCCACACCTTGGCGTAGACTCATAGCTCACAGTACAAGTCTGAAAATCTCTGGCTGGAACGTAATTATCACGGATTATCATGGAGTTCGGGGGATCAGGCCTACGAGGAGCTGGAAAATGTCTTGAAAATTGTTCTACATAACGCGAGTGTTGTGTACGTCAAAGGAGCCGAGAAGAAGCAATGGCTCGAGAAGTTCAATTTTCACGTAGTTGATATGGGTGAAATGGGCTTTCCCTCGTTACAAAGGCTGAAATATGATATATTATGAGCCACTGTGCCCACACTATAAGTTAGCGTTCAAGGCAAACTGCGCACACAGAAATGTATTGTTGCTGAAAAAGTTTTATCACGACAATACGCCATCTTTTGAGATATCTCTCAGAGAATTTTATCGCACAGAGAACCTATCATTTATGACTCTGAGAGATATTGCATATTTACCTCAAGAATTCCTCATAACATTTGCCGCCAATAGTATCGAGCTAGCTTGGGATAAGCTGCCAGAGCACCTAAAGCAGGACTCAGAGATTTTGGAGTGTCTACGCTGTCGAGAGCACAATTCAATTGAGAGTGGAGTTCCACCTTTAAAAAGAGATTGTGTGCAGTGTAAACTAAATGCTCAAAATGAATAGCAACATGAAGAAGGAGGTGCGTTTTCAAGAAAATCCAACAGTTCATTTAATGTGTACATGGGTGTATGCATAAAAAAGGCACGTCGTGGAGAGTGGGAGCAAGCAGCCCGAGATCGAGAGCGTTTTAAATTAAGGATTGAAAGAACGGACAAAATTATTGTACCAGTACTTATGAAAAAACTTGAGATGTTGTCTATAAAATAAATGTATTTATTTTAATTGTGACTACTATTTTATAAACCTGTACCTAATCCCTCTACATGTTGTAAAATAAGCAAAAGAAAAATATATAAATATAGAGAGCGTATTATACTTCTTGAATCATTTACGTTTTAGATACAATAGTATATTATGATACAAGTAGCATAAATAATCCATTACGGTACGGTGTGTATTAGCATCCGAGCGTAGCGAGGGAGCTAAAACGCCGCGCCGTATCAGACTATTTATGCTACGAGTATCGTACGCTATTTTATAGCACTGACTAACATAAATCCGCTGTTAGGCCTATCCGTGTCCTAAACAGTCCATTTTTCCACCACGAAAAAACAATGCTGGGTAACCCGATACTGCAGCGACTGTCAGCTACCGCTCACCGGGCTGACGTTTGGCAAGAAAAAACACATGCAACCTGATCCCATGCTCCCAGAAAATTCTGTAATGCGTAGCCTCTGAGCTTGAGCGGATCCCTCGTAAACTACCCGGAGTATACCGAAATATGCTGCCCCTGGAGCCTGCAACAGCAGCTGACTCCCGGTGTCAGATGCACACCTTGAGCAGCCTCCTGGAGTCAGCAGGAAGTATGCCGTCCGAAGCTACCCTGCAGCTAACCGCTGACGCAATCACCCCCGTCGTACGGCTCTCGTCACACTTTGCAGTCGAGCTTATTATGCCGTCGATGTGTACAGATAAAGGTGCTCACGTCTAACTTGATCCATGCGGCTAGCTACTGCTATTATGCATTGCGTAGATGCTGTCTGACCTGTGATGCAGCATGTGAGAGAGAGAGAGAGAGAGAGAGAGCGCTCCCAATATTACGCACAATACAGTTTGCAGTATTGGGATACGTGCTCGAGAGAGAGAGAGAGAGAGAGAGAGAGAGAGAGAGAGAGAGAGAGAGAGAGAGAGAGAGAGAGAGAGAGAGAGAGAGACAGACAGAGAGAGAGAGAGAAAGAGAGAGATATACTGAGAGAGAATTTGTCTTACGCCCCTAGTGGAAATAATTCGGTGTGCCCAAGTGTGCCAAAGTGTGCCATACTGTGCCATACTGTGCCAAAGTGTATCAAAGTGTTCAAATTCGGAAATTTGCTGCACTTGGTTTGGCACGGTATGGCACAGCATGGCACACTTTATTACACTATGGCACACTATGGCACATTTTGGCACACTTTGCCACACTTTGGCACACTTCGGTACAGTGAGATATATCCCGCCGCCCGCACACCAAAACATTGCTACTTCACGATGCCGTCATATCGACGGCACGCGTGGAGATTGAAGTCTCAGTTATAGAACGTAACAATAAATAATTTAATAACAAAGATAAAAATTCTAGCGTAGGTAAGACTTGAACCCGGATCCTTTGGGTTAGTAAGCTGAAGGGCTACCACTGAGCCACAAGTACTCGTTACAGTTAATACAAAAATTTAAACTCATGTACTTCAAGCAGCTTTAGATACTTAGTACTTTTATAATATTGATTAACAATTGCCCGTAATTGCCTTAAAGCTGCTGTTCGCCGTAAATGTTGGAAAAACATGCCTCAACAGATCGACAATACAAGTTTTCCAGATTTCGTGCAAAAATTTTCTAAGTCCTCAAATTCCGAAAAACCCATGTGTGTCAAAATGTGCCAAAGTGTGCCAGAGTGTGCCAAAGTATAACAAGGTATGCCAAAGTGTAATAAATTTCCGAATTTGAACACTTTGGAACATTATGGCACACTTTAGCATTTCCACTCGCACTTGGCATTAGTCTCTCTCTTCTTCGTGACTTTAGTTATTTTACTCTTAGTACATTTCATTTCCTATTATTTCACACTGTCAAGAACAATTTTTTCTTTATCCATATTCTCCATCTCTTAGCTAAAGATCTCCTCTTTACGTAACAAAAACTTAATGAATGTTGCGAAAGTGTTATTTTCCGAAAGCTCAAATGTCATTCACAGGTGTTGAACAGAATAAGAATTATTGCTCAGGCAACATATATCATACTAGTGCGAGAATCAGTTTTTTCGCACAAGCATCAATAGATACTATTCTGTTTTTTCTATTTTTCTATTTTTTTGAACGACGTAATGTACATTAATGATTTATATCTAATCCAAAGCTTTTTCTTGTTATTTTCCTATTTTTTTCTATTATGGAACTTGACAATCAGTTTTAATTTCAGCTCTTAAAAGCAAAAAGAGATTAAAATGCGACAAATTAATTTAATGTACATTTTTTTAGGAATAGACAACGAGGATACCGACTTTGATGATACGGATAATGAAAGTTTATTAAATCTAGGTCATAGCGACGCAGAGGATGATACAAAACGTGTATCTAGTCAAAAAGATAAGGCGTTCGAAAATAATGAACGATATGAAGTAGAAAATAAAGAATTCGTAGAAGATGAAGATTTTGAAAAAAAGGAGGAAGGTAAAAATGCCGAGAACAACTTTTTTTCTTTCCGCCTTGTCGGAAACTTTTCTATCGCTCTTCCTCCTTCCTCCCATTGATAGCTCGTGACCTACAGAAGCCTAGTAAAAATAGTCTAGCTTTATTCATCAAAAATCTACTTATTGTTATGCCATGATTAGTCAAACAAGACACGCAGCGCTTTTGTTTCTAGTGCACGAGCAGGAAACTGCATACAGAGATTCCTTGTACGCGCAATGCTCGCTCTCTCCCTCTCTCTCTCTCTCTCTCTCTCTCTCTCTCTCTCTCTCTCTTTCTCCTCCTCGCACGTATAAAGCGGTGAATGTTCGCGCGTCGTATTTTTCTTGTCTTTTGCTCTAGTGTTGCGCGTATTTTTCTTTTCTTTTGCTCTAGTGGCATTTCCACTCGCACTTGGCATTGGTCTCTCCGTCTCTCTCTTCTTCGTGACTGTACAGAAGGTTTCTCTTCCTTTCGTAGTTGCTGACTTTGCTAATACAGGTGACTAGCAGGCCGATTCAAATGGAAAAGCCTCCATCTTTTTCGCCTCTTCTCATTAACAATAAAATAATGTCAATCTCTCTATAAATTACATTTCAGTATAGTAATAGGAAAAACAACAACAGCCTTGGTAAAATGGTTTAGATAGGCTACACGATTAATTCTTTACCAAAAGCTTAAATTTTACCCTGTACGTTGGACTTTAGATCTCTACACTTGTGACGAGAGATGCATGTCACAAATCCCCTCACCTCCTTCCCCAAGCTAAACCAGTTTCTGGACTGTCCCACTTGGCCAACATCGTGCCTCTTGCAATAACCGCAAAGCATTCTCAACAACGCATCAGCTTGCTTGCATTTTTTATCATAAACTTACACATAAAATTTTTTTATATTTATATATATATATGTGTGTGCGTCTGTGTATATATATATATAGACTTATTCCACGTCAACCCGTGGAAACATTTATTAAATCCCAGCCAAAAATGGTATACTAGTCCAGTATACCCCTAAAAGAACACAAAAAAATTTTTCAAATTTCTAAATTCCCCCAGTTTTAAGTTATAGCCGTATCAAAAATTGAAATCTTCCAAATTTTTGCTTTTTCTGACAACTAAAATGGCTTATAACTCAAAAGCATTTTAGGTAAACATAAATAAATACCTTTTTTTTACTGTAGATTATAAAACAAAAGGTTTAGTCTGATCTATAAGGCTTGTTTCATATTGCTATATTATAATATAAGCTATGCAGGCCCAGTGCTGAGCTTCGGTGGAGGTAATTCTAAGATTCCAATGGTGAAAGTTTTTCTTATGACAAGAGTTTCAAGCATGCTATGTTTGGTAAAAATCATGTAACTTTTATTGCAAGGTCCATCCCATTACCAAACTTAGCATGCTACGTTTGGTAATGGGAAAATATTAAGAAAACACAAAGTTGTTCCGTTTCAACGTTTAGCCATTTTTCTAGAGTACGTTTGCGAAGAATGTGCCTGAGTGGGTATGATTGCTTTAGCACATCTGAGTGATAAGATCAGTATGCTAAGGCAACAAGTACACAGATTTACTCTTTGCAGAAGAAAAGTAAATTAAAAGTAAATTACACTAATTAATTGATTTTCTTGCTCAGATGTGCTAAAGCAATCATATCTACTCAGGCACACTTATCGCAAACATACTCTAGAAAAATGGCACGTTGTTGGTAGTATAGTGTGGTCGCCTAGGACTGCTAGATGTTATAGGATTGCTATGTGAAGTAAATCGTCGCTAGCAGAAATTCAACAATTAATCTTTAACTGGCCTATTAACTTCTCTCTGGTAAAATTCATAACATTTCTTTTTCTCTCTCTTTCTTTCCGCCTAGTAATCGTTACAGAATTTTTCGATCTGTCTTCCACCATTTAGTCATCTATTTTTTGCACTCTGTCAAGTACAATTTTAACACACGCGCGCGCAAGTATTGTACTTATACTTAATTTTTAAGAACTAACGGAAAAAGTCCACACTCTTTGGATCATGGATTTCGTTCAAACTATGGGAAAAGAGTCCTGGGCCCAAACAACAGAAGACGTATTTCAAGGTACCCGTAGGCTTTGGTTGTCGGGAAATAGTATAATAATATGCATATACAGTATATCTATACATACCACTCGTACATATTGGCATACTTCAAAAGCATATTGATAGATCATGTATCGATTAATAAGGGAAAAATGTGGGAATAATCCTACCTCTGTTTTTTTCGGACAGGAAATCATTTCTAATCGTTTGAGCTAAATTCATGACCCGAAGAGTGTAGACTCTCCTTTTAAGTACTAGTTTGCTTAACACTGTAATATTCTATATACACTTGGTTTTACATAGATCATGTACAATTTGTACGCAAATATGACTTTACATTATTTGTATACAGTCTTATTTTTCTTGTTAGTAACATAATATTCTACATTGAAAACATATATGGAAGTCATCCTTTCTAGTTTTTATCGGATTTTAAGCTTAATTCCCGCTGTTTTTCAATAAAAAAAATTCGAAAATTCAAAAAATGTATTCGAAGTATTGTTCTTCAGAAGCTATGACCTTTTTGCATCTTTTGCGCAATAAATGGATTTCACATCAATGAAAATTATTGCTTTTTGAGGCCACCAAGTCATCAATCAATTTTCTGATATTTTTGAAAGACTTTTAATGCTGTGATTACAAATCATATTGCATCGCTCGAAATAAATTATAATAAGACGTTGCTATGTCCAGTGAATACGGCGGGTGAGGCGAGACTTCTCAGTTCATGAGTTTTATATATTTTGTACAGGTTTTGCTATATCTGATCGAGCATTTTCACCAAGGAAAATTAATCTGTTATGGCGTCTGGCGTATTCAAACCACTTTTTTTTTTAATTTTAAGATTAATTGTATTAATTGTGGTTTATAGCGAACAGCTGTGTTCGTTTCTCTGGGTTTCTGCAACTTGTATACTATACTTTCTTGATCTCAACACAAAACATCACTTTTCAAACATCATTATCGCGTTTTGCCATTGAGGACGTGGCTCATTTGGAGGTATTCATGCTTTTTTTGTTTGGAATTCTTACAATGATGCTACACTTATCACCAGTCACAATTCTATCTAAAAATTACTTTCTTTTTCGATATGGTGTCTAAATGCTTGCTTTTTGAACCAGTCCAATTTGTAGAAACGTTGACTAACAGCAATTTCAGTAGCATTCAATATATCAGACAAGTTTTTAAAATTCTGACATGAATCGTCATTAAGTAAAGCCTCTAATTCTTCATCTTCGATTCTTTTTTTTTTGGCTCTTCCATGCGATCTTTGTTTTTAAAGTCAAATTCGCTACTATTGAATCGCCTTAACTGATCTGTGCATGTTGCCTCAATTAGAGCATATTCACTACAAGTTTTACGAAGAAAGTTATCATGAAGAGAGCTTTAAGCAGTAATTTGTCTTAGATTCAAGCTAAAAATCAAATCTTTCCGCATATGCTGTTGCATCTGAAATTTTAGATGTTATAAAAAGTAGTGTAAACAACTAAATTTTCTCTCAAAAATATTTACTCTAAAAAATAAATATTGTATGTTAGGATCAGCACTTGAACAGGGTGTAGTTTTAGTGCCACTTCATTGAAATGAATACTTGTTATATCATCTCAGGTGAAACAATTAGTTGCTGTACAATTCTTATCCAAAGACTAGTAGCGTATATTAGTAGAAGATATAGCATTTATCTCAAGGCAAAATCTTTTTCGAATAGTTCCCGACTTTTTAGAACGCAGATTCTTTCCGTTTTGCCGTGGCACTGCTTCTCAGATTTTTTTAGCATCACGTAAACTCTCCCACAACGCTGCACGTCTTGACTTCAGCATTGAGTGTACGTAAGCAGAAATCTTTAAAGAGGTAATGCACAAAGATAATGAGTAGATTCGTTTAGCATCACAACCGTTGTGATCCTTTTTTTATTCTTTATGATTTGGTTAAGACATCCTTCTTTTTGCTTCATTCTGACAACAGCTTTAAAAAAATGAAAAAAATAGCTATGAACAGCATGTTGTATTTATTTGGATAGTAAAGATATCTCTCTGCACCTAGTCGTTAAGAAAAGAATAGTCACAAACCAAAAATATAAATTTTTTGTTACTATCGTCATCTTGGGGAGTTTAATTAAGATATTATTACTTGGTGAAAGCCTATGAGTGCATTTGAATGTTGTAAGATATTTGTCAGGTGAAAAGCGTATCTGTTCTTGAGAAAATATATCTAAGGGGTATACGAAGAATATACGAACCATTCTAAAGTGCAAATCAATGGCGTTGTTACTGAATTAATTCTCTTGCTGCATTAATTAATTTTCCTTTTCCATTCTCCTTTTCCTTCTCCATGCTCTCTCTCTCTCTCTCTCTCTCTCTCTCTCTCTCTCTCTCTCTCTCTCTGCCAACTTCACGTGAGTACATATAGTCCTGCTTTGCTTTACTCATTTTTCCCTGCACTCTTACTGCCGCACGTTGCCTTCGGGCCTATTCTTTTGTAGTCTGTTGCATGCGCTATTCTGCAACCTTCATTGTGACATATTATTCACTGGAGGCTGCAATCTACTACTCTGCTTTTTTTCCTGCTACAACATCTGTCGCTGAAACATAACCTGCAAACACGCACGGCTTTTCTCCTCGCTGCACGGCGTCTCTCTTTCCTCCGTCAGCGTCGCTACCATCAAAAACAGTCGATAACTTACCACCAGCTATTATCCTCCAACATACTCTACTTTATCGACTGTCAGTAAGTTATAGACAGTGACATAACCTCGTCCAGAATGAGCGGAATTGGTGGAAAAAGTGCCGAAACACCTGTTATGTATGCTCAATGCAACAAAGCAGCTAGGGGAAGAATGAAGACATGCGAGTTGTGCAATGACCATTTCCACACCATATGTGTCTCATTTCGGTCCATAATGGTGGGGAATGATGCCACACTCGTCTGTGCTGCCTGTGCAGCAGAATATACAGACGTCGGCACGCCCAAGACCACGCAGACGAGGGCAAGGGCAGCGGCAGCGACAGCGGCAACGGCAAGCACATCCACCAAGGGCACTCCTTTAACAGGTGTGCCCAAGAAGAATAGGTCTGCGCCTCCATCTCTTGCCGGCTCCAGAGCGCAGTCGCCGGCGAGGACACAGGCGTCAATCGAGGCGTCCCTCAAGGACATCATTGCGGCACTGGATGATATCAAGCGGGTCCAAAATGAGGCCCTTCAGGCGCAAAACACCGTGTCTGAACGGGTCTCAAAAATCGAGAAGCGACTTGGCCCGCTTGAGAAACGCCTCAAAGCCCTTGACGACTTGCCTGCGCTCAACACTCGGCTAAGTAAAGCCGAGTCCTCCATCTCTGAGCTGCAGGCACAAATTCAACAGCTGTCGTCAAGGAGCCCTGTAGAGCAGCAGAACAACAGCATTGCGCCGGCCTCGGAGGAGCTCAATACCATCCGCAGCGAGCTGGCCGATTTAAAGAGGAAGCAGGAGCGTACTTCCAACAACGTGGTGGTGATCACCGGCCTGGGCTACACTCAGGAGACATCACTGCAGCTCCTGGCCTACTCGGTCCTGGCTGCACTGGATCCCACGGTCCTGAAGCGGGATGTGGCGTCCGTTAGGATCATGGGGAGACTGGACACAACGAACATCAGTGCGCCGGGTGACAGCAGACTTCCACCACTTGCAGTCACCCTCTCTTCCAGTGCACTGGCCCGCTCCATCATAGTGGCCAAAGCCAGGAAGCGCAAACTTCACACTAGTGAACTGGATGCTGCGCTACTGGAGGAAGCGAGAGCTCTCTGTCCAGACCATCAGGGACTCATCAATATAAATGAGCTGCTTCCTCCAGATATTCACAAGCTGCGAATCAGGGCAAGGCTGGAGGCAAAGAGGAGGAAAGGATGCCGCTCTTTTGTGAGGGATGGTAGGATCCTCATCCGTTCTGGCGAAGACAATGAACGGGCCACCATCATCACTACAGAGGCTGATCTGGAAGATTTTTTAGCCCGAACACCGCCAATAGCGAACACGGACACCACACATTAAAACACTTACACATCATTCCACCAAAACCACCGTCTAAAACATCAAACACATCCACATCTACATCTAAAGCGTCTCTGTCTGGGGGTCTCAGGGTCTGTCATCTCAATGCGAACTCCCTTACGGGTCACATTGAGATGATCAGGTTCTTCTTGTCCACTCGTTCCCCCTTCCACGTAGTGGCTGTGACCGAGACCTGGCTAAGCGACAAGATATCGTCCATCCCTTCACTGGACGATTACACTCTTTACAGACGGGACAGAAACAGGAACGGTGGAGGTGTGGCTCTCTACATCCATCACTCACTGACAGCTTGTATCATATCGTCATCTGATGGTGAATGGTCGGGCAAACCAGGTAAGTCGGAGTATCTTTTCTGTGAAATCACAGCTAAGGCAATATCGCCCATCTTCGTGGGGGTTGTGTATCGCCCTCCTCATTCTCCCTTTATCCAGGGATCTAACTTTATTGAGCAACTAACAACACACATGCACAACTACTCCACGAAGGTCATCATGGGTGATTTCAATGCTGACCAACTTTCCTCGTCTGAAGACGCCAATTTCATCAAGGCTTTCATCGACGAGAACTCCCTTATTTCTGTGCCATATGGTGCAACTCATCATAGACAAGACTCTGACACCTGGCTTGACCTTTGCTTAATCGATGAGCAGGATCGCCTGCTCTCATACTGGAAGACTGACACACCTTTCATTAATGGACATGACCTTATTACAGCCACACTCGACGTATAGATTCCACGCTACGTACCTAATACCTACACTTACAGAAACTACAAAGGAATCTGTGCTGAGAAGCTAAGGGACTTCCTTAGCGCATGCGACTGGTCATCCTTCACCACACCATCACTTGACGAATGCATCACCATCCTCAACGAAAACATCACAAAAGCCATAAATCATCTCGCCTCATTAAAGACTGTGACACCTGGACGTAAACGTCACCCGTGGTTCACCGCGGCTCTTCGTGACCTTTTAACTGAAAGGAATAGGCTCCACAGGCGTTTTCGCAGAAGTCGTCTACCTTGGGATCTATACTTTTATAGAATCGCAAGGGATGACGCTCATCAACGGGTCGAGGAAGCCAGGCTGAATTACTATTATTCACGCGTGTCTACTCTAACCGACGTTGCAGAGATATGAAGAGAACTTGAAAATCTTGGCATTACCACCTCAAAATCTTCTCCACCTGCTCGGTTCTCTCCAGATGCTCTCAACGAACACTTCAGTTCCATCTCAAATGACCCTCAAGCTTCATCTGTCGAGGAGTATCTGCGGACCCTCGAAAGTCTAGACCTCCCTGAACACTTTATCTTCAGGGCCATCACAGAATCGGACGTGTTAGCTGCAGTTTCACATTTCAATACCCAGGCCAGGGGAAGCGATGGCATCCCACAGGTTGTAATCTCTAAAGCACTACCAATACTCACTCCTTTAATCTGTCAAATTTTCAACCTGTCTTTGAGTGAGGCATGCTTTCCCTCTGCCTGGAAATCATCGCTCGTAAGAGCATTAAACAAGATCAACTCTCCTACAGCTGTAACTGACTACCGACCGATTTCCCTACTTTGCTTTCTATCCAAGGCGCTGGAGTGGCTGGTGCACAATCAAATCTCTGAATACCTTGAAACTAGACTCTATCTTGATAGTTTCCAGTGTGTCACGTCAGGCTACTCAGAAAGCTACCCTCCTTCGGCTTCTCCAAGCAGGTTATCCGCTGGCTTGCATCTTACCTTTCTGGTAGAGAACAGGCCGTCATTGGTGACAACAACGAACTCTCTACATTCCTACCACTAAATACCGGTGTCCCACAGGGGTCAGTCTTGGGCCCCTTATTGTTCGCGTTATACATCAATGACATTGGCCTCTGCCTTGACTCAGATGTATCCCATCTAGTCTACGCGGATGATCTGCAAATCTACTGTCAATGCCCCCTTGAGGAGTTCGATTCCTGTTCTGACAAGATGAGTGCTAACGCCGAGAGGATAATGGGCTGGGCAGCACTAAACAGACTTAAGCTGAATGTTAGTAAGACTAAGGCGATCGTCCTGGGCTCACCCTACTATATCAATGCTCTACCTTCTACTGCTAACACCTATATAAATATAGGGGGGCCCAGGTCAACTTTGAATCATCTGTGCGCAACCTGGGGCTGGTGCTTGACTTAAAACTTACGTGGAAAGAGCACGTTACACAAACTTGTAAACGTGCTCACTCTTTAATGTATCGGCTATATTTCTTTCGGAAGAGCACTAGCCTCAGGTTGCGCCAACATTTGGTGCAAGCACTCCTATTTCCCCTCATCGACTACTGCTCACTTGTTTACTGCGACCTGACTCAAGAGCTTGACTTAAAACTGCAGAGGCTTGTCAATACGGGAATCCGATACATCTATGGTGTAAAGAGGGACGAGCACATCTCCCCTTACAGGCGTGAGTTGCAATGGCTCACCACCGCCGGACGTAGGAAGTACTTCATGGCCTGTTTTCTTAGAAAAATTTTCAACACCTCAATACCAGCTTATCTACTAGCCTATTTTGACTTCCACGTCGCCTGTCAGGGGCGAGGTGACTCCACTGGACATCCCGTCCTTCAAGACGGAGACGCTGAGGAATTCATTTTTCATCAGCGCCTCCTACCTCTGGAACAGCCTTCCATCTCAACTTCGCGACACACTATCCATATCACACTTCAAACAAGCAGCTAAAAATTATTTCTTTAATTTGGAAAACACATAAACATCGCACAAACATACATACATTCTCTTTCATCTCATGTCATCTCTCAACATCACACACACCTTATACTATATACCCTTACACAAATTTTATTTATTCCTTTATCATAATACACTATATTTGTTATATGTACAACAAAATGTACAAAAATAAAGAGCAATTAATCTAATCTAATCTCTCTTCCCCCGTCTCGCACACACAGAGCAGATAAGGTGCGCTCGCCGTATCTTTCATCTCTCTTGTTCTCACGCTGCGCATGGTCTTTTCACTCGCCCATCTTTTTTTTTTTCTCTTCGTCACATTGACAATAAAATAATAACGATCTCTCTATTGATCATAAATCAGTATCATAAAACGAAAAACAACCCCAGACTTCGTCGTACCGCTACGAGTTGGCTGTGGTGCTCAACTCGTTACAACTTAAGACGCAATATACGTGTCACAAATCCCCCCCCCCCCTTAAGCTTGACAAGCCTCTGAAGTGGCCTTATTACCACACTGAGAGACTTTTGGTGTAGCTACTACTCTTCAAGTTCATGACGTTTCTACTCTTGCGATCGGAGTAACAGCTACTCCGATTCGGCGTAGCCCATGCGCCGACGAGTGTAGCAGCGGCTCCATCTAGTAGCGGCCCTATTAGCAGACGAAATAACCTCAAAATACTCTCATGAGTTGTAAACCAATATTTCTTTTGTTTTGTTAGAAACGGTTAAAATGTTAATGCTTTAGTTATTTGACGTTTTATACGCAACAATTTCCAACAATTATATTATTAATATATGCGATACACTCGAATTTGTGCTTCGTACGACATTTAGCTGTGTCGAGTTTTTTGCGCCGAATCGGAGTAGCTGTTACTCCGATTGCAAGAGTAGCGCCTACTACTACGATTTGAGGCACCACAAGACCTTAAGGAGTAGCAGCTACACCGAGTCTCTCGGTGTAAACAAAAAAACCCTTAACATCGTGCTTCTACTGCGAAACATTCTTAAAAAGGCATCCGATTGCTTGATTTTTCATTATAGACTTATACATAAAATAAAAAGAAAAAGCAAAAATCGCAATAAATATAGAGATTACTTGTGTGGTTATTACCTGTATACTTTTCTTTATAAAAACTGTGGATGATAATTAAGGGGATGTGGTAGCTAAAAACACTGTTTTTCTATTAGACATAACTTTTTAATAAAGCTTTAAAAAAAACCAAGACTGTAGCACCGTAGTATTGTAACGGTTCAACTTTCCCCAGGATTTGGACAGTCAGTCGGTTCCAGGATCTGGATTGGGGAAAGGGGCAATAAAAGAGTCTGTTCTTATGTTTTTAATGTTAACAAAATATATTTCCTTAAGTAGATAATAGTAATTGGGAATCAGTTGTTAAATCCCGTCATAAACAGAAATCAATTATGCGCTTGGTTAAGAATATTTCGCCTTTACAAATGGAATTGTTTAAAATAGCGCTATTAACAATTTACGAAAAATATCTACGCGACTTCGCTACAACAATGCGTCGGTGGTTACGGCTACGGTGTTTCGGTACGGTGACGGTATGGCGGATCGGTGATGGGTTTGAAGGTTAGGATTTCATTCGGTACGATGGAGTCGTGTGCGCACGGCTACACCGATCCGGGTGACTTGCGTAACAACAATCTCGACCGCCCTGTGTGCGCACAGTAGCGGCCAGGATAGTGTAACGGGATTTTGAGGTTATCCCTCGGATTTATGAAGTCGTGTGCGCACGGCTCCACAAATCTTCGTCGCTCGTCTCGTTCCTTTCTTTATCTTGTGTGCGCACAGAGGTAAAGCGAGTCGTGAGATGTCGGCGTAAGGCTGGCTTTGTTGGTTAGGATTTTTACGGTGGCACCGGGTATTGTCACGTGTGCTCACGAAGACGAGGCTCGATGTCGCTCGGGTGTTCCGGGTTGCCTCGTGTGCTCACGACGGCAATTCGGAGTTTCGGGGTTCGGAGATACGGGTTTCGGTTCGTCTACCAAGTCGTCACGTGTGCTCACGAGACAACTTCGTCGGCGCAGATCTATCTCTCGCTGTTCCCTGTAGTAACGTGTGCGCACGATGCTACCTGGAGTGGATCTTGAGTAGAACTGTCTACCGTGTTGCGCTATCCGCCTTATAAAGGCGCGCGGTGCGGATACGTCTGAGCATGTATGCCGCTCACGCCGCCTGTCGCGTCGTTGCTAAGCTGTTCGTCGGCTGTCGTGCTTCGCGTGAGGACTCGCCTTGCGGTGGTTGCGCGCGCGCGCTCGCTTCGCTTCGTGCGGACTCGCCTTGTGAATGTTGCGCGCGCGCGCCCATTTCGCGTCGTGTGTATTCGCTCGTTGCGCATGTTTACGTTTATCACGGCCGTCCTCATGTATATTTATATGTGCGAGACTCGTGTCTCGTCACAGTATTAAGATTAATGAATTGCTTTACCAAGGGAAATTTTGATCTGACTTCTTGTTTTTCTGATTTGCGAAGCTTTGGCTACTAAATCCCTTTAATGTTCTTTATAATTGAAGTAGGTATGGTACGCTGGTTATAGACTAATTTATTTGCCGACGTTTTAAGCTTTCTTTATGCTCCTTATCAAGGCTAAATAGAAAAAATTACAACAAATATTTTCACTGCACTGGTATAAATTAACCCATCAATGCTCATGGCCTACCCGTGAGCCCAAGCACCCCGGAACCAATGCAAAACAGGGCATTAGCCCTAGCTATTCAAAGATATGGCGAAATTCCAAATTCTCAATTTTTTAAAAATCTGTCATCAGATATCAATTCTACGTCGAAAATTATTAAAGGAATGACTATTAGTTTCATGATAATCTAATTTAATAAGTGATAATAGCGTTATAAATAAATTGCAAAATTCGGAATTTGGCCATATCTTTGTATAATTAGGCCTAATGTCCTGTTTCGCATTGGTTCCGGGGTACTCGGGCTCATGGGTTGGCCGTGGGCATTTATAGGTTAAAACAACACATTCAATAAAATTCGCCATTATTAAGAAGTGAAACAACATATTGCTTTTCCATAAAAGCAACCATACGATTTCACCTCAAGAATGCAACTGATAGCTGCTAATACACGCAAGAATCGCGAGTATAGCGCTATCACTTTCACCTTCTTTCTTCACTTTCTACATCTTGCACAATCAGCTGACAAAAGCTCGTTGGTGCTGTCACGTACGCACACTAGCGTGCATACGTGTAGCACAGCATGGCAACAACGAAAGGGCATTGCGAGATCAGACGAACCGAGCGGATGACACCTTACACTCGCTTGATCACTGCATACCGATGTGCAGTGGCGGGCTTAATTAATCGTGCGCGACCAGCTCGCGCCTTTGTTCCGCGAGAGCTACACTAGCGTTCACTCCTCTCTCTCGGTAGAATAATAAAGTCCATTCAATCATACTCACGCTAAGACTTTCTTAAACCCTTCCTCAAGTCTCTGGACTAGGACCTCGGACGCTGCGACCACCCATATCTCGACTATCCCACGTAACAGTGCGATACGAGCAGGACTCCTGTGACTGCTGAACGTCTTCTGTACGGTTAACTACACGTAAATGCAAACTTCGCCGTAATAAACACCGCGGAGATGTAATTAACAAGAATACCGAGCCCCTTGTATTAGCTTTGCTCGTTGACAATACCGGTGGTAACATACATTTTGACTCTTTCAGAATCATAAACCAAGAAATTATTAAAATGGAAAGGGAATTATTGGAGCAACTTTATTTTCTTAGTTACGTTGTACACTTGCGCAAAAATGCGGTAATGCGGAACTCTTAGCATGTCATTTCTCGTGAAAAAATTATTGACTTATTGGACTTCTATTTTATTGGGTTATTAATGGCTTATTAAGGGGATGTCGTCGCCAAAGCTTCGCAATTCCGCCACGGGGTATTAAATCTAACACTAGAGCACTACAAGCTTGGTTTTTCATTGCAAGCTTTATTTAAAACGTTATATGTAATAGAAATTCAGTATTTTTAGCGACGACATTCCCTTAAAGAGCAATATAAACTCGCACTCTATCAGGTAACGTGTTAAAACTGATTTTATAGAACAGTGTGGATAAAATCCGCCGTTAAGTCACGCCCATCTGTGACTAAAGTAGTCTTTTTTTGCACCGTGTTTATCACACTTGCTACGCTCGTGCGCTAACCTTACGATGTTAATATGGGCTTCTTTAGTCACGAATAGGCGTGACTTGCGAATTTTAGCAATCTGTGCTATTAATATATTATGATACGTGTCGTATACAATTTTATAGCACAGCTGCTTAAATCCGCCAAGTCACGCCTATCCGTGATCTAAGCAATCCATTATTGTACCGTAAGGTTAGCGCATAAGCGTATCGAGTGCGATAAATACGGTCCAGTAATGGACTACTTAGGTCACGGATAGGCGTGGCTTAAACACAGATTTAAGCCACACTGTGCTATAAAAAATAGCATACGATACTCGTGACTTAAATGGTTCAGTTTACACGACGCTTGGCGCCGTGCTCCGTGCAAAGAGAGAATTATTGAAGCGACACGTATCGTAATGTACTACTTTAAGGGGGTCCAAAACCCAAGTTTTACCGCCAGTACGAGTGCTCAATAGAAAATTATTTGGAACTAAAGAAATAGAATGAATTATAAAAACCAAGAGTTACTTGCCCTTCGTTGTATAAACATCTATAGCTGTGCCAAGATTCAAATAAAAATATTAACGCAATAGTAAATGGCGTTTGAACGAAAATCAGTAGCCGCTGCGTGCATATGCTGAGAATTTAGCATATGCACGCTGCGGCTACTGATTTTCGTTCAAATGCCATTTACTACTGCGTTAATATTTTTTTTTTAAACTTAGCACAGTGATAGATGTTTATAAAACGAAGGGCAACTAACTTTTGGTTTTTCATAATTCATTGTATCTATTTAGTTTCAAGCCATTTTTTCCATGCACTTGTTCATTTGACTCGATCAGTAAAAGTTGGTCTGTGAACCCAATTAAGCTCTTTTTTTTGCAGTAATTTAGTCAGCAACCCCAATTTTTCGTTTTAGATATTAAAAAATTGAGATGCAAAGAGCAGTTGTAGAAAGTGCCAAAGACTATTTAAGTTTTTTCAAAACTTACTAGAGCCACCTAAAACCGAGTAGAAGATAAATGAAAAATAACGCACAACTACAAATACACAATCAACATTCTAAGAACGCACACTACCCACAAAATCAAAATTTCCCTTAATTATTTTAGAAAACATTAGCCGCTCGCTTGTAGGCACAGCTCTGCTTGTATCATATCAACGAGCTACTATCAGCTGACAGTGCAAGGTGTAAAGAGATAAAGAAAGTAAAAGAAAGCGATAGTGCTTCGAATACTTGCGATTCTTGCGTATAACGACGGTTTTTACTTTCGTCCTCGAGGAGAAACCATCTGGCCGCTTTTCCATTCTTTCGATGCCCTCTCCTTCCAGAGGTCGAAATGCTTTTTTGGAACGAATGCATACAAGTATGGGTCTCACTGTTTCTCTGTACCATTTCTTTATTTCTTTACAAGAGTTCACAGCTTAAGGGGCGGGGGATTTGTGACGCACATCTCGCGTCCGAAATGAAGAGCTCTGTAGTGTAATAAATAAGAAAAATTTTAAACATTCTTGAAGAACGAATTCCTAAGCGAGACCGTGATACTATGGCTTTGGTTACATTTCGAGTACAATATAGAACTATAAATACTAATAAATTTTTTACACATGTTTTTAGAAAGTGCCTATGAAGATACTGACTCAGAAGATGAGGATGATAAAAGTATATCAAGCCAAGGTCAATCAGAATACGATTATCAAAAAGAGGAAGATGAGAATAATGCCACGGACATGACAAATGGTACAATTTCTAATATCTCTTTTTCTCTCTCTTTCTTTCTGCCTGGTAATCGTTACGAATACACTTTTTCGATCTGTCTTATTTTTGTATATACTAACATTTTTTATATACTAACGATACTTGTACTTATATTTTAAGTACTAACGGAGAGAGTCCACACCCCTTGGATCATAGATCTGACTTATTAACTATAAGAAAAGAGTCCTCGGCCCAAACAATAGGAGACGTATATCAAGGTCCCCGTAGGCTTTGGTTATCGAGAAATGGTTTATTAATATGCATATACAGTATATCTGTATATACCACTTATAGTAAATATTGATTTACTTCAAACGCATATTGATAGATCATGCCTCGATTAACAAGAAAAGAATATGGTAATAATCCTAAAATACTACCTCTGTTTTTTGGGAAAGGAAATCATTTCTCATCGTTTGAGCTAAATTCATAACCTAAAGGATGTAGTGTCTCCTTGTAAGTACTCGTTTGCTAAACATTATTGACGTAATTTTGTGACGTATTAAAATTACACATTCGTCTGTGTAATTTTTACATGTAATGTTTAGAATGTTTTATCACGTAATTTTTAGATTTATTAAAAATCTTTTAATTCTTTAGCACCATGAAAGTTTTTTGGGTAATTTACATTGATTAATCACATACATATTCAGTTATAAATACTTTCTGAATGCTCATTTTCCGTACTACCATCTGGATAGTAGCACTTAGGGGAGATGTGCCCAGTACGGATACCCTTAGTTATTTGGGGCATAACTTTTAAATGACGCGATGGCTATCTAAATTAAAAATGTCTACGTATTCTCTAGCCAATTTTCCACAAGGAAATAGACGGGCGCCAGTCAAAGTCGCTACTAAAAAAAGTTATCCGCGTTAACGTAAAAAGTGCAATTTACGAGATCTCGAAAACATGCGTCCAGTATGGATAATTTTAACTATTTCAGCTGTTTACTTAATCTCAACAAAAATAAAAATTTTTTAAGTAATTCGTCCCTAAAATAATTTTTTTTTTAATCAGAAACTAATTTATTATAATATATTCTCTTACAAAATTTTATAATTTTATTTGAAAAAAGAATTTTACAATTTATTACCATACAATTCAAATTTAAACATTTTTATAGGTTAAATTTTGAGCAGGTGTGTTCCTTCGTTTCAATTGCAGTCTGCTACAGTGGATTGGCAGTACTGCCCAAAACGTTATGTTCTACGTAAACCCTAACGTATACGCTCAATTCTGGACGCAGCCTTAAATTCCTACCCCTACTCCAGTTTCTGAGCTGTGTCTGTCTTCAGAGCTGTGTACGCTTGCGTTGATATCACCGTTGCTTCAATCGAACTAAAATTTATACGCAGGGAGTATATAGTATACTTTATCTCCTAAGTGCACAATATAGTATTGCAATTTTGTGATTTTTATTTTGTTAAAATTACACTCGTACAATAACAAACTCGGTCAGACTAGCACCGAAAGTTACTATTGTTTTTCCTATGCACAACACAATAGACAGAAACATATCATATACTATCTAAATTTTCTTTCTCCTTTTCCCCCTTTTCTGTTATTGATCATTATGTCTTTCAATTTTATTTCTTTTTAACACATCCCAGCATAAAGTTAGTACTTTATTCCCGCCGAGTCGAAAACACAGTATTAAACCGCGGCGCTGAAAACTAGAGTGAGGTTATAACACACATATGTAGCTCTTTCATTCCACCTCGGTGGTGATCGAGTACGAAGTTTATGGTGGTTTATTAAAAAAAAATCTATATTGCATGCGGGAATAAAGTAGCCTGTCCAAACCTGCTTGTATGTCTTACATGCAGGCAAATAACACCGTACTTCAGTCCCTAGGTGCATAATATATTATTCTCGTAAAAGTCCTTTCATTTACTGTACATTTTTCTAGATCCTGACTATGAAATTACTGCCCCATTGGTTAGTATTGCAGAAAAAGAAAATGAAAGACAATTAAGGGGAAAAAGAAAAGAGCACATAATGTTATTGAAGAAGTGAATCCTGAGAAGAGCCAAACTCAGTCCGAAAAAGTGGATAACGAAGGTACGTTCTCTCTCTCTCTCTCTCTCTCTCTCTCTCTCTCTCGACGTTCGTCAGGGACGGGAGACTGTTCGTACGCTGCAACGATGACAACGAGCGTGCCACCGTCATTACCACCGACGCCGAGCTGGATAATTTTTTAGCTCGGATCCCGCTCGCCGCAAACATCACTCCACAATGAAGCTGCCACACATACATTTCATCCCACCACGTCCGCCATCAAGCTCATCCGCCGTGTCTTCATCGGGTTCTAAGGTATCTCTGTCTGAAGGTCTAAGGGTCTGTCATTTTAATGCGAACTCTCTCACGGGTCACATTGAGATGATCAGGCTCTTTTTATCCACTCGCTCTTTATTCCACGTAATAGCTGTTACTGAGACCTGGCTAAGCGAGAAGGTGACATCCAGCCCTTCGCTGGATGATTACCTGCTCTACAGACCAGACAGAAACAGAAACGGTGGAGGTGTGCCCCTCTACATACACAAATCTCTGACGGTTAGTGTTATTTCAACATCCGACGGTGAATGGTCCGGCAAGCCAGGCAAGCCTGAATACCTCTTTTGTGAGATATCGGCCAAGGGAGTTTCTTCCATCTTCGTGGGGATTGTGTATCGTCCACCTCATGCTCCTTTTTTCCAAGGCTCCAACTTTATTAACGAACTAACAACTCACATGCACAACTACTCCACGAAGGTTATAATGGGGGACTTTAACTCTGACCAACTATCCTCATCTGAAGATGCCAATTTCATCAGGGCCTTCATTGATGAGAACTCTCTTTCGTCCGTTCCCTATGGTGCCACACACCATAAACAGGGTTCTGACACCTGGCTTGATCTGTGCCTAATCGACGAGCAGGATCGCCTGCAGTCATACTGGAAGACAGACGCACCTTTCATCAACGGACACGACCTTATCACGGCCACTCTCGACGTACAGATTCCACGCTACGTACCAAATACATACTCATACAGAAACTTTAAAGGAATCAGCGCTGAGAAGCTGAGAGACTTTCTTAGCGAATGTGACTGGTCATCTCTCATCACCTCATCACTTGACGACTGCATATCTTTACTCAACGCTAACCTCACTAACGCCATCAACCACCTCGCTCCATTGCGGACTGTGACACCAGGACGACAACGTCACCCGTGGTACACTGCGGCTCTTCGTGGCCTTGTATCCGAGAGCAATAGACTTTACAGGCGTTTCAGGGACTCCAGGCTCGAATCAGATCGACGCGTTTACAGATTAGCTAGAGACTATGCTCACAAACAAGTCGAGGAGGCCAGGCTGAATTATTACTATTCACGCCTGTCCACCTTGACCGATATTACTGAGATCTGGAAAGAGCTGGAGAAACTTGGAATTTCTGCCACCAAGGCCCCCTTACCATCTAGATTCACCACAGATGAACTCAACACGCATTTCAGCGCGATCGCAAATGATCCGCTGGCTCCTGCTGTTGAGGATTATCTTGTTACCCTGGAAAGTCTTGACCTCCCGGAACATTTCGAATTCAAACCTATAACGGAATCGGACGTGTTGGCTGCGGTGTCGCACTTTGACACTCAGGCCAGGGGGAGCGACGGCATCCCACAGGTTGTCATCTCAAAAGCTTTGCCGGTTCTTGCTCCCTCACTAAGTCATATTTTCAACCTGTCTCTTAGCGAACCCTGCTTTCCATCTGCCTGGAAAATGTCACTTGTGCGCGCACTCAACAAAGTCAGCTCACCAACAGCCCTGACTGATTACCGTCCGATTTCACTTCTCTGCTTTCTTTCCAAGGCTCTGGAGTGGCTAGTGCACAGGCAAGTCTCAGAATACCTTGAATCAAGGCTATTACTAGATAACCTTCAAACAGGCTTCCGCACTGGACACAGCACTCAGTCTGGCCTAATTAAGCTAACTGATGATGCCAGAGTTGGGATAAACAAAAAGAAAGTAACACTACTCCTTCTCTTTGACTTTAGCAAGGCGTTTGACACTGTGTGTCACGTCAGGCTCCTGAGAAAGCTATCCACCTTCGGCTTCTCAAAGCAAGTCATCCGCTGGTTTGCCTCCTACCTCTCTGGTAGAGAGCAGGCCGTCGTTGGTGACAATAACGAACGTTCTTCTCCTCGGCGTCTCAACATCGGCGTCCCGCAGGGGTCCGTTCTGGGTCCACTGCTGTTTGCATTGTACATCAATGACATCGGTTTCTGCCTTGATACCGATGTTTTCCATCTCATCTACGCGGATGACTTGCAAATTTACAGTCAATGCCACCTCGAAGAGCTCGATTCTTTATCAAACAAGATGAGTGCCAATGCTGAGAGGATTACTGGTTGGGCTGCACAGAATAAGCTAAAACTTAATGTTGCTAAAACTAAAGCAATTGTCCTGGGCTCTCCCTACTACATAAACGCATTACCCTCAACAGCTAACACTTTCATTAACATAGGGGGTGCCCAGGTCAGCTTTGAATCTTCCGTGCGTAATCTGGGATTGGTGCTCGACTCTAAGCTTACGTGGAGGGAGCATATTACACAAGTGTGTAAGCGTGCTCACACACTAATGTACAGGCTTTACTTTTTCAGGAAAAGCACCAATCTCAGGTTGCGCAAGCACTTAGTGCAGGCCCTCCTGTTTCCTCTTATAGACTACTGTTCCCTCGTATACTGTGACCTGACGTAGAAACTCGACCTAAAACTTCAGAGGCTCGTGAATACAGGAATTCGGTACATCTATGGTGTAAGAAGAGATGAGCACATTTCCCCATACAGGCGGGAGTTGCAGTGGCTAACCACTGCCGGACGCAGGAAGTATTTCACTGTTTATTTCCTAAGAAAAATGTTTAACACAGCCGTACCATCATACGTACTGGCATACTTTGACTTCCGCGTGACACTTCGGCCTGTTAGGGGGGAGGTGATACCTCTGGATATTCCGACATTCGCGACGGAGACGCTGATGAACTCGTTTCATATCAGCGCCTCATACCTATGGAACAACCTACCATCTCACATTCGTAACACTACATCTGTCTCAGGTTTCAAGAGACTAGCTAAAGAGCACTTTCTTGAGCTTGAAAACACAAACACTTGAATCGCTTGTACACATTCACTCAAACGCACACACACACACGCTTGTACACATTCACGCAAACGCACACACTCTCGCTTGACCCATCTTCACATTATCATACTTTCACAATACACATTTTTGCTGTACTACTATTGCTGCTGTATACAATTTATCGTACAACATATTGTACGTCAAATAAATCTAATAAATCTAAAAAATCTAAAAATCTCTCTCTCTCTCATACCTGTTCATCTTTCTCCTTTAATTTTAATTTTGCATAGCTCTATTTATTGCTATTTAATTTGATCTTTGTGCAAATAACTATTTGTTACTTTACAGATGTTCAAGAAAAATGGAATTTATCTGCTATTACAAATTCAAAAAAGAAAGGACCCTTAATAAAAAATAGTAAAAAAGTAATCGTCGCTAATAATATGGGTACTAAGAGATACTATTGTCCTTTTTGTGATGTGGATGCCAAACCCTTTGTTAAGTTACCTCCTCATCTGTTCCTTAAGCATCTTGATGAATCAGAAGTTGCGAAAGCCTTTGCGCTTAAGGCAGGCAATCCTACTTGAGGAGCAATCTTGTCCAAACTTTTAAAATTAGGAAGGTATAGACACGACACGGAAGGTCAGCAGAACTATGAAGTATCAAGACGCCCACAAGTTGGCAAAGAAAAGAAGGCGTGCGACTACAAAACTTGTATTAACTGCAATGATATTTGTATCCGTAAACGTCTCGCTGATCACGTAAAAAAATGTGGAAACATTCCGAGAGTAAAAGGGTACATAAATATAAATGCTGCGAGTCAAGTAATGGATATGCGTTGCAATGATCGGGCGAGTTCACACACTATACAATGTTACTCAAGATTAAAAAGTAATAATACTGTATCCGAAATTATAAAGCAAGACTTACTGATAACTTTATACGCCAATGACTTAACATTGAAGCATCGTGATACATTAGACCGATCTCTTGATATGATCAAAGCCAAGCTTCGACTGTTAGGTCGAATAGTGGAATATATGAAACCTCAAAATCCGAAGATTGATGAATTCTACAAAATATTAAGACCGTTGAATTTTGAACAATTTTGCAAAGCAGTTTATCATATTTCGGAATCAAATGAGGATAATACAAACTATTTGCATCCAACAAATGCTACTCATATGGGACAGATGATAAAAGAAGTTATGAAAGTTTAACTCGACGAATGCGACATGGCAAATCTACTGACACAAAACTTCTACAAAAGAGTTAGTCTTAAAAAGGAGCAGCCAGATTTGTAAGCATAGCTGTCAGATGCAGCAAAGATACTCGCTAATTCCTATAAGCATATCATTATCAGAGGTAAAAAAGATAGAAGCGTATCTTTGCTGATAGATGATGCTAATGAGGCAGCTTTGCAGATGATAATAGATCACAAAGAAGATGCAGGAGTGCCTGATAAAAACCCGTATCTTTTTGGACTTCCTAGAAATGACACTGGACGTCTCAGTTACAAACGTCCGAACGTATGTGAGTACATGAGGCGATACTCAAAAGAGTGTGAAGCTAAAGTCTCAGATAATTTAAGGGGAACACTTATTCGCAAACACATCGCAACAACATGTGCCCAAAACCTCACAGAAAAACAAACCCAAGAACTGGCTAGGTTTTTAGGTCATGATATTGGTATCTATAAAGCTTACTATAGAATTCCTCAAGTCAGTACAGCAGTCACGCAAGTTTCTGAAATGCTCACAAAGGCTTTATTATTGGACAAGGAAATCCTTCGAGAAGATGAGGATTTCGATAGAAGCATACGTAAGTTTAATTAAAATCTCTTATGATATTGCTGAAAACTACCTTTAAATCGGAAAACGGGGAAAATTCAGAATATTCGTTTCGCGGTTTTTACCACGTCTCAATACCTATACGTATATAATTATAAAAATAAGCAGATTAACCCATTAAAGCCCATGCTAAGACTGGTTGAGATAGCGACAAACAAACTGTGCTATCCTTTGCATAAGTGAAAATTAAAATATACGTATTTTTTCTTATGTCATTTGCAATTGTTTATAACTAATTATTTAAACAAATTACAAAAAAATTCATAATTTTCAAAATCTGAACGCGGAAATCGATTCTGGAGGTAAAATCGAGACGAAAACCTATATAACACTTTTTTGTCAGAGTTCAATTTGTTAGTGTAATGTAGGAATAAACAATTGCATGTTGGGGTGTCAAATGCTAAAGTATGAATATTCCAAATTTAAAAATGGTTTCCCGCGATATCAAAATCGCTTCTATTTTGTATTTATTTTAATTACTTTTATTACTTTTAATTATTTTCTATGTTTATTTTGTTACAGAAATAAATGATGTAATTAACAAGTCGACCTATACCACTGATGAATCTAGTTCAATGGAAGCATCTACAGATGAAATAGTCGGTAAGATAATATGATACAACTCCAACTTGCTTCGTTGCGCTTTGGCCAGCGAAAAAAATAAATTATCGCTAGTAAAAAATTAAACAAAGAAAGAGTCGGTACTTGTAGCCTATCTTAAAAATGTCGAATCCTGTCTGTTTCAGTACTATTCTATCTAATATCGCTGAGCTTTAATAGTTTAAAGTGTTTGTAGATTGTATAATAAAATTCGCGTTCCTTAATTCTTGTACCAGGGAAACAATCATGCCTATATGAAAAAGTCATGACCGGATGTTGTAAAGCCAAGATAGACGTTATATGGTTGACTCATGTAGTGAGCATGCGTCTAAGTCAGGAAGTCTAAAAACATCTTTGAGGTTACGGCGCGCAACGCGCGCTGTTCAAAATCTAGACAATTAAATGCTTCATAACAGAGTTCTTCACTTTTTTAAGGAAGGAAAGAGAGGATATCTTATGCATTTCTATCAACGCAAACAGAAAAAATAATTTTTCGAGAACAGCAGCACAAATTCGTTTGTGGATAACAAACCAAAGAAAGCTGTCAAATTAAAACGTTCAGTCGAAGGATAAGTCAAAATTATAAAACATACAAAAAAAAAATATTTATATTTAAGTTTATAAAAAAAGAAAGTTATGTTGATCGCAAAAAAATATTGTATAAATAAATATACAAACGTTGAAACTTATTTGAAGTTTAGCTAAATGTAAACAATCTAAACGTTACCAATACATAAAAACCTAGCTTTACGCTGACAAAATAATGAGGTGTGTGTTTTTCACCTTTGGATATCAAGTTCAAAGGCCACTTTTAACGGAATATCGTATTTACATAATATTCCGCTTTTAGCTACATTCCAAAATCTCGCTACACAAACTTAATGACATAAATTAATTGGAAAAAAATTTCTCAATTAATACAAATATTTTAAGAACCTTCATTTTCCCATAATCGTACCAATTTCTATTATCCCCGATAATAGAAATTCCGAAATCTTCATAGTTACGGTTTCTTATCTTAATATATAAGGTCAATTTGCCGTTTTCAGAAACATGCCAATTTTTGAAACCTCAACCCGTTTATTTTTTTGCGCGAATGACAATTGTAACTATTTTTCTTTGTTAGCTCCTTGAGGTAACTTGACTTCCGCCTCACATTTGATTGTTTACGTCAGACTGATTCAAACTTGTAATATAATTATAATTATCACTAACGTAAAATCAAATAGCTTACGGCGACATGACTTATTTACCACATGACGTTAATGAGTAGGTATCGTCAATTACTAATATTATTGTATTACTTCGTCTATTGTGAACTAAGTAACCTGCTTTTAAAGCTTGCTTGCATATATTTAAATGTTTAAATTTCGCTGTAGTTTTCAATTTATACAATTATATAGATTTTTTAGAGTTTTCTAGTATCGTTACATTGTGGTAGTTGTTTACAAATTATAAAACTGGGAAAGATAGAATCTTAAAAGTAACGGTATCCGATCATAATGTAGAAGCTCAGAAAGCCGCTTGCGGCGACAAGCCTTATTTACCTAGTATACCGCTTATAGCGACATTCTTAACCTTGTTGCGTCTGCTACACGAAATTTATGAGTGGATGTTGTCAATGTATAATAATATTGCATTACTTTATCTGTTGTTAACTGTTATCAGTTTTTGAAGCTTGCTCACATATATTTAGATGTGTAAAGATTACAGTATTTTTAAATTTATACATATAATTTGAGATGATTCAGAATTTTCTAGTATTGTTTCTTTGTAGAATTTGTTTATAAATTATGAAACCAGGAATGTTAAAATCTCGAAAGTCACGGTATCTGATCTTAATGTATCAGCTCAGAAGGCCGTTTACGGCGACATGCCCTATTTACCTTCTACACCGCTTTTACGACATTGCCAAGCTTGCAACATTAACGACCAGACGTTTGTGAGTGGGTGCCGTCAACTGATGATATTGTTGTACTACTTTTTCCGTTGTAAAATTAGTTTATTGTTTTTTAAGCTTGCTCACATATATTTTAATGTGTGACAATTGCAGTATTTTTTAATTGATACAAATAATTTAAGATTACTTCAAGTTTTGTAGTATCGTTTTTTTCGTTTTACTACACCTCTTACAGCGACAATCCTAACCTTGCTACATAAACTATACGACGTTGATAAATAGATGTCCTCAATTTATAATATTATTGCATTACTTTATCTGTTGTTAACTTAGTTAATGCCAGAATCTCAAACGTTACGGTATCTGATCTTAATGTATATGGTTAGATGGCTGCTTACGGCGACATGTCCTATTTACCTTCTACACTGCTCTAAGCGACATTCCTAACCTTGCCACATATACTACATGGCGTTGTTAAGTAGGTGTCGTCAATTTATAAAATTATTGCATTACTTTATTTGTTGTAAACTAAGTTTACTGTTTTCAAGCTTGCTCACAAAATTTACATAAGTAAATTTTGCAGTATTTTTTAATTGTTACATATAATTTAAGATGATTCGGAGTTTTCTAGTATTGTTTTTTTTGTAGAATTAGTTTCCAAATTATTAAACTAAAAATGATAAAATCTCGATCGTCACGGTATCTGATCTTAATGTATATGCCTAAAAGGCCGTTTACGGTGACATGCCTTATTTACCTAGTCCACTGATTACAGCGACATTGCTAACGTTGCTACATCAACTACACAACGTTGATAAGTAGGTTTCGTCAATTTATAATATTATTGCATTACTTTATCTGTTGTTAACTTAGTTAATGCCAGAATCAAGAAAGTTACGGTATCTGATCTTAATGTATATGGTTAGATGGCCGCTTACGGCGACATGCCCTATTTACTTTTACACCGCTTCAAGCGACATTCTGATCCTTGCAACATCAACGACAATACGTTTGTAAGTGGATACCGTCAATTAATAATATTGTTGTACTACTTTATCCGTCGTGAACTTAGTAACCAATTTTTAAAGCTTGCTCACATACATTGTAATGTGTAAAGTTTGCATCCGTTTTTTCTGGACTTTTTTTACTACTTCATATATTGAGAAAGCCAGAATCTCGAAAAATACGGTGCTTGATCTTCATGTATAAGGTCGGAAGGCCACTATCAGCAACATACCTATTTGTGAAGCCTTAACCCACTGATGTTTTTTCGTGAATTACAATGTCAACTATTGTCACGTACGCAGACTAGCGTGCATACGTGTAGCGCAGCATGGTAACGGCGAAGGTGCATCGTGAGCTCGTATGAACCGAGCGGATGACACCTTACGCCCGCCTTATTACTGCATATCAATGTGCAGTCGCGAGGCTTATTGTCCGATCGCGGGCAGTTCGCGTGAGTCGGCGGGAAGCGCGCCTCTGGCGCTGCAACCACCCATATCCCGATTATCCCACGTAACACTATTCTTTTTTTATCGAGAACTTAAAGTTAGTTTACTGAATATTTTTTTTCAGGATTTTGCTTAAAATTTGTTTACATGTTCAATAATTATCCTCTACAACGTAATATTTCTTTTTTTTCCAAGCTACATTATTTTTGAAGATATTGAACCTTGAAATTTTGTATTTTAACGTGGGTAGCCTATACCAAGTCCGAATTTTGAGGACGTTTAGTTAAATTGCAAAGCGAGTTTTTTCAGGATATTTTTTAAAAGCTATCTTAAGGTGTAAAACAGCAATACAAATCATGGCGAAAAAGTTAAATAGGACAAACCAGGCTTTTTTAAGATACAACAATTCAAAGCTTTTATCATATGCCAGTATCAGTATATCTATATAGGTGCGCAGTGTTCCTCTTTCTTACGAGTTTCGAGAGTATTTTATACTTTAAAAAATGTATGTTTGATACTAGGAATTATAAGGTTTTGACATTAGATAGCACTGTATAATATCTCAAAAAAGGAATTCTAGAATAAAAACCCTAATTGAGCACTACTTCAGCTGGTGAACTACCTTAAATTAAAGTGATCTTTTTACTACTCCCGATGCTATAAATGCCACATTTTATGACTAACGGTCTCTTATCTTTATGTATATTGTCGGTATGCCGTTTTTAGCGACATAACTATTTGTAAAATTTTAACCTAATGATGTTTTCGCATGAATTACAATCATAACTTTTCTTTGATTTTTATCAACCTAAGTTGAATTTACTTCCTTCTCACGTGTATTTAATCATGTATAACTGATTTGAGACTGATATTTAATTATATAAGCCATTAACCTATGCCTGAAGTTAGAAATTGCGTGTCGTGATTTGTAGTGAGCTACTTTATTATTTCTTAATACTGTTCAAAGCACATTACATAATTTAATGGCCTTTGAAGCTTGTACATAAGCCTGGTATACCGCTTCTAGCGACATTCTTTAGATGAGTAGGTGAAATCAATTAATAATATCATTGTATCAGTTTATCTGTTATAAGCTTGGTCGCCTGTTAGTAACGCTTGCTCACTTAAATGTGTATAAAGTTCGCAGTATTTTTCAATTTATCCAAATATTTCAAGATTATTAGGAGTTTTCTGGTATTGTTTCTTTGTGTATATTTTATACTACTTTTGATACTAGGAATGCCACGATCACGAACGTTACGGTATCTGATCTTAATGTATATGGTCGTAACGCTGCTTTTAGTGACATGCCTTTTTGAAACCTCAACCCATAGATGCTTTCGCGTAAATTACAATCATGACTATTCTTTGTTTTAGGCAACCTTTATTCAATTGACTTCCTCGTCACGTTTGTCTTCTCATATCTTACTGATCTGAGCCCGAAATATAATTATATTAATCACTAACTTTTAATTTAATTTAGTATTTGCGTTGTTGGGTCTGAATCCCGCTTTTCATTAAATTTATTATTTACTCAGTATATCGTTTTCAGCTACATTTTAAAATCTCGCTACATCTACTCAATGGCGTAAATTAATTTCCCAAAAAATCAAATATTCTAAGAATATTCGAAGTTTTTTATTATTGTTTCTTTGACGACCTTTTTACTGCTCCGGGTACTACAAAAACGTCACGTTCTTTAATCTTAACGTAACTCGTTTTTATGTATAAGGTCTGAATGCCGCTTACGGCGACATGCCTTATTTACCCAGTATATCGCTTTCAGCGATATTTCTTATCTCGTTACTTCAGCTAAATGGCGTTGCTGAGAAAATGTTATTAATTAATAATATTATTATATTTTCTTTATGTATGTGCTTGATTTGCCGTTTTTAGCGACATTCATCGAGTTTGGTGCCAAATCGTGAAAACCGGCCTATTATACAAAAATATTTGTTTTGACTTTTGAAGTCTTAAACTATTATACATGAATAAACTTTGATCCACCCGGTAATATCTGTTGAGTGGACAAAAGCCTTCCCTATCCTCTGAAGTGGGAGACCCACCTGAGGAGAGCTGCTCGTGTGTTGAAGGAGGTGAGTAGGATCTATCCACTACGCACGCCCCGCACATTTAGGTAAACCACGCAGCTATTAGACTGATGTGTGAGGTACTGCCATCTCACCATGAATTTACGACCAGATACGCCACCTAAGAACAGGGTACTACCATCCTGCACCGATGACGCAACTGAAGGGGGGATGGGAGAGGGCATACTAATAAAGGGTCAAAATAATTTATATTTTGTAAAGAGTTATTCATTTATTCCTTTGATAGTTATTTGTAAGCGATACTGGATCTCAGCCTACAGGAGATGGAGTGGACTGCATACATACTCTTCGAGAGCCTGGGGCTCATGGACTACTAAGTATGGTGGAGACCGGAGCAAGCAGCGTGTATCACCATTCGCACGTTACTCAGTTGAGAGCCAGATCATTAATATGCTGTGCTGCTGGCTCCGGAGCTCCTTATATACCCGAGTTGCTCCTTCTCTCCTGTGTTATATGCGCGTACTCCATCTACCCGCGCATAGGTAGACTATTTACATTTGGCTACTAGCGCCACTCGGTTGATAACTTGCCTACGCCAGGCAAGTTATCTGTTGCTGTTCTCTTATCCCCGGGCTGGGCCTGCCGTCACAGACAGGACAGAACCATATCGGAAAACATTCTCCACCTGGAGACGAAGCAGTACAAAATCGAAACAAAGACAAGGAGAAGAGCCATAAAGTACGAGGCAAAATAATTGAGGCAAAAGAAGGTAGCGTGAATGCTGGAGAATTCTGGGAAAAGAAAAAGAAGGAAGGGGAAGCGGTGGGCGGAGCAATACAAGAGGAAAGGAAGTAAACAAATAAAGATGTGCTTTGGCAGACTATCATAAAAGACTGAAAGAAGGAGAGCAGGTGTACGTCGAGATGAAGAGAGTGGAGAAGGATATACAGTGGCAAAACTGGGATAGGGAAGTAAGAGAATCAAGAAAGGCAAAAAATGTAAGGGCACTGATAAAACCGTTGGGGGAGATACCTGAATATTTAAGAAGAAAAGAAAAAAACAGGGAAAAAAGGCTTGCTATGACAGCAAGATTCAGAATGGCAACGAAGTAAGAAAATACAGTTATTGGATGAAAGAGAAATAGAGAATATTCAGGTTATGAAGAGAAGAGGAAGCGACGCTGGAACACATATTCAAGACGTGCAGCAGAACAGGTACCAAAGAGAATAAATGAAAAGACATTCTGAATGGATTAAAGAGGAATTTGGCAAAATTGTACAGAGTTATATGGAAGAGAGAAGAGAAAGGGAAAACGGAAAATGGTTAAAAAAAAGAAAGAGTAAACGGGTGGAAGCAAGAGCATAAGAAAAAAGAGAATAAAAACAGAAAAAAAGTAATGAGGTTGAAAAAAAATGAGGACACAGGAACGAGACCAGTGCAGGGACTTTTCACGAACAGAAGGGACAGGATAAATGGACGGAGAAGTGAAAGTTACTAGAGAAGAGGAAGAAAATGGAATCCATAGAAGGAGGAATAGGGGCTTAAAAAAAGGAAATTGGAAGGCTCCAAAAAGAAAAACACGTGGTGTAGAATAGGCAAAAAGAGGTTAGCAAAAACACAGTACATTCAGAAAGGAAAAGTAAAACAAGTGAAGAAGGGAAAATGTCATTCCAAGAAAGGAAAAAGTACAGAGACTCAAGGCCACAAAAGTTATAACGGTGTGCTGGATGCAGTTGTTCAGTTTCCAGCTCCGCTATAATCAAGGTCCGTAGACCTCGTTACTCTCGAGGAAGAGAGTCGTCGGGATAGCACCTAGTGCTGAATAGGTTCCGGCCAGGCCAGTTACGCTGCGATCTCGTACATATACGAGACGCAAGCCCGCGGAGGCGGCTGGGTCGGTGATGGAGCGAGATACAAGTGTACGCGTAGGAACACGCAAAATAACGACTACCGAGATTGTTGAGGGACAGTCACATCGTTTATTGATAAGCTATATACAGGGCTTGCTTGCGAGCTAGCGAGGTCGCAGGTACGAGGGAGGATAAGGCGAGTGTAGCGTGAGAGAGAGAGAGCTGGCACTTACAGTTAGCCGGTATCGCCCTAATGTTCGCTGTCAGCAGTCGGAACCCCGTCGGTGCAGTTCTGGATGCGGTAGCGAGACGCAACGTCGTATACGCACGCACACTCACACACTTCGACTTTCACTCTCTTATCAGCTATCTCCCGAAAGTACTGAGCGTCTCGCGAGGAGTCGGTTCAAAGGTCGGATCGTATCTGGCGGCACGCGTCTCAGTCGCGTGTCGCCGAATTTTCTCTCTCTCTCCCTCTCTCTCCGCCTCTCTCGTGTCGTCCAGCGGCTCTCCCCGCCTTGCCAGCGCTGGTACCTGTAACAGTGTGAATTTAGTACAAGTCTTTCTTCTCGCGGCATGCTGAGCTTATGACGTGCTAATATCGCCCGTCATACACCCCCCCTCCAGACGCTGGGTAACCGCCAGGTGTACCAGCTCTCACTCTATAAAACTCGCCAGCATGCAATAAAAAGGTTAGTAAGGAAGGGTAAATAAATCAACATTGAGAGACGGAAAAATTTTTTGAAGAGGCTTATTTATTGAAGGAAACTGTATTTAGAGAGAATGAGAAGAAAAAAAAAAAGAATAAATAAATGAGGGAGTAGGAGAGAAAGAAAAGAAAAAAATATATATATATATATAGAAGAAAAGGGGGAAGAGAAAAAAAAATTTTGAAGGGCCTTAGGCCCTTATTATAGGGTGTTTCTTCCCGCCGCTTGACGAGCGAGGCGCAGCAAATTCCCGTGGTTCCGGGCGTTCGGGCATTCTCTGCCCCTCTCCACACCTAGCATGCCGCAGATGTAGCACTGCGGTGCTTTTTCTCCCTTCAACAGCGGTAGGTTGAGCCTAGCGAGTCGCAGTTCTTCCAGGAGCTTGGGGTGAGGGTGACCGAGATGTCGCCGGTCCTCGTAGGCTTGGTTGAGCTCCTCAACCAAGCGGGTTACTTCCTCAATGCGCTGTTGAAGTGCTTCCTTGGCCTCCTCGGCTGCGCGGCGCTTTTTCCTCCCCTCGACGTATTCTTGGCGGTGGCGTTTGACGTCGCGCTCGTCCGCCACTAGCTTCGGGTAGTTACCCGCAAGCGCACGGCCGTCCTCCCCGAACTTCTCCAGGAAGTTGTCGAGGGCCAAGAAGGCTTCCTCCTCGACTTTGAGGACTTCCCTCTTCAGCGCCCTGGCTTGCTCCAGCTGCTTCTTGGTGGCCTCCCAGGCCTCCTCGGCTGTTCTCGTGGGCGCTGGTGCGTTGGAGCTGTGGTCGGTCGAGGGGGTATTTGCCGTGGTGGAGGGCGTAGCGCTCGCCGACGTGGTGCTGTCAGGAGTCGGTGGTAGAGGCATATCCTCTATCTGAACCCAGCGGGTTCGGCCCCCCTCCATGACTCTGATCCAGCTGGGGTCTGACGCCATCATCTGCAAGGTCAATAAGAGGGAGTTCTAGGAAGTTTATGAGGGTCTTTTGGACCGAGTACGGCGGGGGGACAGGACAGGAGGAGTCTCTCGCTTGTTCACGGAACCTTTTGGGCGACCTCGCTTTTTCATGGGTACTACTAACGGGGTTACCTCCTCATTCTCGATACTAGGAGGTGGTTCGCTAGTTTTCTTTCCGCGCGTGACTCTAGTTATCGCACGGTTAACAACGATGCGCGTCTTCCGCGGTCTACCTCGCTTACGTGGCGCTTCCACGTTTACAGACGTATTAGTCGAAGCCGGGGCAGCATCTTGTGGATTCGCAGTCGTCGTTGCGGTGTCTGTTGGTTCTTCGTCGCTCGATGGGTCTTCGTCGTCCTCATATTTCTTCAAATCGACTACATGTATCTTTTCGAACTTGTCACCTTTGTCGTTCTCGAGGGTGTACACATCTTGTCCAATTTTGGCCGTAATTCTGAGTGGGCCAGCAAACTTCGGCGCGAGCTTCGCATTTATGCCTAATAGAGCGGACGAAAGAATGCGATTACGCTTCCAGACTAGGTCACCGACCTGATACTCGGATTGTCTGCGTCTCGCGTTATAGTAAGTTGCTTGTTTTTCAGAAGCTCTCTGTGCGCGTCTCGCTGTACGGACTTGCAGATCCAATAAACGTTGCATTCTATCTTCCCAGTCCTTGATGGCTTGTTCTTCTGCCTCTTCTTTATTGAGGATCTCTTCTGCTCGGCGGCTGTTGTGGGGTGGCTCTAAGTGCCGTCCAAAATTTAGAAAGGCCGGACTAACACCTGTGGTCTCTTGGTTAGCCGTGTTGTATGCAAACATTAGTTGGGGAATGTGTTTATCCCAGGACCTGTGTTCACCTTCGATAAACGTCGTAATCATTGTCTTGAAAGTGCGATTGACACGTTCTACCGGGTTGGCTTGAGCGTGATACGGTGGGATAGTTCGATGTTGTATCCTCAGTTCTTTAAGAAATTGGGCTAACACCTTGTTTCGAAATTCCGTCCCGTTGTCAGATAAAAATGCCTCGGGCACTCCGAAACGTAGAATAACACGTTCATTTAGGTTTTTCCGGATCGTTTATCCATCCGCCTTGCGAATTGGGATGACTTCGATCCACTTCGTGAAAACATCTAAGAAGATGAGGATGTATTGGTAACCTTGAGTCGACCGGGGGAACGGACCCATAATGTCAGCGGCGACAATTTCCCAGGGTCCAGGGACTCTTCTCTGACCCATTAACCCAGCGGGTAACGCTTGTTCTACCTTGCACTGCTGGCAGACCGTGCAAGTACGAACGAAGTTACTTACATCTCTATACATTCCTTTCCAGTAGAAGTATCGTGCGATTCGCTCGTAAGTCTTGCGGCGGCCCAAGTGACCAGCTGTGGGCTCGCAGTGCGATTCCCGCATCGCTTCTACGGTCTTCTCTGGTGGCAAAACCATTTTCCATTCGTCCTGTTCGTCTAGGATATCGTCTAAGAGAGGATCAGGACGTAGATGATACAGTCTGCCCTCCGAAATCTTCCAGTTTGGATGATCGGTTGGGTTTTCCCTTACCTTGGCACACATGTCAGTATACCATGGGTCGTCTGTAAATTTTCCTCCTATACCGAGTGTGGCTAAGGGCGTATTCTCGTCTTCATCCTCGTACATTCGGGATAAGGCGTCTGGTACGCAATGTAATGAGCCCTTTCGATGGATAATCTCGAAATCATAGGCTTGCAATTCGAGAGCCCACCTAGCTAAGCGACCGTTGGGGTTACGCATATTACACAGCCACTTCAGCCTACTGTGGTCGGTAATAACTTGGAAGTGATAACCCTCAACATAGGCTCTAAATTTGCGTATCGCCCACAATACAGCCAAACATTCGCGTTCAGTGACAGAGTAATTTCTCTCGGCTTTTGACAGGGTGCGGCTCGCGAAGCTTAACGCGCATTCTTCGCCATCATGGACTTGAATCAACACTGCACCCAGGCCGGTGTCACTAGCATCCGTCTGAATCGTGAATGTTTCGTCGAATGATGGACTACGTAGGATTGGAGCCAAAGCTATCAGCGTTTTAATTTGTAGGAACGCTTCTTGCTGCGATTCGCCCCAGTTATATCTCACGTCTTTCCTGGTTAACTGAGTGAGAGGATCTGCGAGTGTCGCAAAATTGTCCAGGAATTTCCTGTACCAAGAGACCATCCCTAGGAACCTGCGGAGTTGTTTTAGATTCTTGGGGGCCGGGTAGTCTAAAATTGGAGCAACCTTATCCGGATCGGGACGGAAGACGTCTCGATTTACCATCACCCCAAGGTACTTAACCTCGCTGCAACAGAATTTGCTTTTCTCCCAATTAATCGTGAGTCCAGCATCGCTGATCCGCTTGAGTACGACTTCTAACCAATGTAAATGGTCTTCGAACGTGTCGGTAGTGATAATAATATCATCCAGGTACGAAAAAGCATGAGGTTCCAACTCAGGCCCGATAATCTTATCGCTAAGCTGTTGGAACGTCGCAGGGCCACCAACCACGCCATAAGGAAGCCGGGTGAACTCAAAAAGTCCGAGTCCGGGCACCGTAAATGCCGTGAGGTGCATGTCTTCCTCCTTCATGGGGATCTGGTGGTAGGCACTACTCAAGTCGATCGTCTAGATGTAACGAGCATTCTGCAATTTGCTAAGGATGGAGTCCATGAATGGAAGCGGATACGCACTGGCCTTGGAAACGGCGTTGAGTTTACGGTAGTCTATGCAAAACCGGTAGGATCCATTGGCTTTTCGCACCATGACTACGGGGCTCGACCATTCACTGTTCGACCGTCGAATTATTCCTGCTTCTAGCATTTCCAACACTTGCTTATGCATCTCCTCCTCAATCTTCTTCGACACGGGGTAGTACCTCTGCTTGATAGGTCGAGCGGAACCCACATCAATGGCGTGCATGATCAATGAAGTGCAGCCAAGTGGTTGTTCGTTCTCTGGTAGCCACCTATCCAGCAGTTCGTTTAAATGGTTACGCTGCCGCGGCGTAACATCAACTAGGCCAACGGCCGCCAGGGCATTACTCTCGCCGTCAGTGAGACTAGATAACTCCAGAGGGATAGTCTCCGACGTGCCCTCAATCTCTAGGACATTCTGACGAGGTCTAAGCGTGGCGCCAAATGCACGGATGAAATCCGTCCCTAAAATGCAGGAGGAATCAAGTTCGCTCATGATCATGACTTTCAGTACTTTTCGACGACCCTGTACATCAAAGGGTAGGTCGACGTGACCATAAATCGGCACTAACTGGCCGTTAGCGAGCTTCGCTCCTGGTCCTTTATAGAGCGTAATAGTTTGTCCACAGGCCGAGGCAATCTGAATGCCGACCGGGCCAATGGCGGTGCGTGCAGCTCCAGAGTCGAACAAAGAGCGGACTCTGAACCCTGCAATTCCAACCTGCATCCACCAGCGGCGGTGATCCTCTGGACTTGGATCATCGGCCTTCAACGGCATGAGTGCGTCCTCGCTCTTTAAATTGAGCGATTCGCTAGAGGCCGTTGTTGCCTCGGGAGAAGTGTTGGCCTGACTCACTTCTTCCCTTGGTCTTTTCCCGACTTCTGGGAGCATTCTGGGCACGAACTTTTTACGTGTTGTGGCCAACTGCAACCATAGCATTTAACGTGGGGCTTATATGGCCCACGAGCCTTCTGGTCTTTATTGTGGTCACTATCCGGTTTGCGTACCGTTCGTCTCGTTTTCTCCTCTACTACCTCTTCAACTGTCACGGTAGAGACACTTTCCGGCTTCGACTTCTTGCCGTTCTTCGGGTTATTTCTACCCGCTGTGATGGCTTTCGGCTGTAGTTGCGATGGTTGCTGCTGAAAGGCAGCAATGCCCGCAAGGCCTAATTGGGCTAGGGCCTCCTTTGCTGCCGTCGCGACTAGCGTGCTCTGGAGCGGGCTCGCTGGTTCGACGGGTTCTGTTACAGCGTTCATGCTAGGAGTTTTCGCAGTGGTGGCTGTCGGTGTAGTCGGCTTTTCCTTATAGGCGACATGCGGTAGCAGGCTACGTTCCGGTGGAGGTGGCGGCTTGTAGTTGTCTCGATCGTGAACCAACTTCTCGGCGTCCCTCGCTAACGTAACTAGGGCGTCTAAGTCTGTGACGTCTTTACGTGGTACAATCATCTTGATTTCTGGCAACATATTGTCATAAATCATCTTCAATTGTACGTCTACCGGTGGAGGTTCATCTAGCCTGCTGAGGATCGTCAGTACTGCGAAGATGTGTTCCCTCACTGACTCCTTTTTCCCTTGGGTACGCGCTTGGGCTTCGGCTAACAGCTGCATTTGGATGTCCTGATCGACTCCGTAACTTAGCCTTGCAGCTTTGCAGAAATCTGTCCATGTACACCAAGTGTGTCGCAGTTGTCTACACCAGATTAGTGCTGGCCCCGTTAACACGTGCAACATAGCATTCAGTGAATCGGTGTCGTCTAGGTGAGATGACATTCTGCATTCGTTGACTCTCTGTAGGAACTCTTCGATGCAAGTGTCTTGGCTGCCATCAAACTTTATTTTCCATTCTCGGGCGATTTTTCCGATGTCTTTGCGTGACTGTGATGTCCACGTAGGAGTGGGTGTGTGGTAGAACGGATTCGTTTGCGTGGCGTCAAATGGCCAAAAAGGATTCGTGCTATTAGCGTATGGTTTTTCCCCAGGCTTGAGGAATGGATTGTTATTACCAATCGGTGATCCGCCCCTCCCCTTAGACTCTTGATAGTCTGGAGTGTTACTCTGCCTTCTGAATGGATTTTGCCTGGTCTGATAGTTCTGTGTACCGTCTAAATTAATTATCCACGGGTTTTCGCTTGCGTATCGCGTACTATGCGCGTCAGGTTCAGGGTGTCGAATCTCTAGCGTCTCTTGAAATCGAACTTTCCTACTATCAGCTGGCGTCGTCGGAGTGTACGAATTACTGGATTCCGCCATGTCTAAAATAACTTGTTCCAGCTGTTCTAGTTGTTGTCGTAAAGCTTCCTTCTCTTTGACGTCTGCGATGCGCATTCTAATCAGTTGTTCGTTTTGTTGCCTGAGGTACTCTTCGTTTCTCTGGGCATTGTTTGAGTACGTTACTTGCGTATTCGCTTGCCTTGTTCCTTGTGCTTGCGTTGTTATTGTGCTGGTACTTGTCGTTGCCGCTGTGCTGTTGCTAGTCGGCAACACACTTGTACCCGTTTGCGTTATGCTTGACATTTGTGGATTATTAATCTGAGGTTCGAACTCATCTATGAATGTCGAATTTGTGTCGAACACGTTTACTCTGCTTCCTCTGCGCTGTGCTATTATGCTATTCTTCAGCGACGTAGGTAACGTTTTATCTGTCTGTATTAATCTGTGGAGATCTGTGTCTCTTCTTGAACTAACTATAAATATTGGATCACTTGATTCTTGAAAATCTTCTGCAGTGTAGTCTCCGCGAAGTCGTCTAGCTAACCTACTTACATTTTCTAGCCTTGAATTACTCCGAATAAGATCTAGTTCGATTAATCTATTTTGTAATTCCAATGGCGACAGGGAAAGCGCCCAGTTTTCTATTTGTAAATCTAGTTCTTCTTGAAAAAGCGCCATCCTCTGAAAAATTCTTTTTGGTTTGCTATAACGAAAGGGTACAGATAGAAGAAGAGAAAAAAAAATAATTCACGCGGTTCTGACTCACTGTATTTCCAACAAACAAGAGAAACGAGTGAGCGCTCGTCAGATGAGTAAGCTTTGTTCTCCTTAAATTTTATAAGCGTTTGTAAAAAGAAATAATCAAGTCGAATTTATTTCTGCGTGTCGCTCTTAAATAATACCTCTGCCTCCAATATTTAATTAGTATTGTCCGATTAATAAAGAAAAGTTTGATTTCACCACGAGGTAACAAATTGACAATAAGGGGAAAAAGTAATTCAAACAGATGTAATCACTTAGTAAATAAATAAAATAATGTTTGAATTACTCGCGTTAGCTACGAGCAGCTGTATTTTTAAGAGTGTACTTTAAGCTTCGGAGACTATTGACAGTCTTACTCACTGTGCGTTATATAATGGTGCGCTAGAATTTAAATTCGTCAAGCAGATAATATGTTTATATCTAGGGCCGTATACGTGTAGGACGCTTAGGAATACTCAGTGAGTATGTACCTCTATAGCGTGAGCGCGTGGCGTATAAGACCACCTATGTTACTGTAAGCGTTGTACTGTACGTCTGTATGCCTATATGTATCGTACGCAGCTATCCTATAGATCAGACTGTATGTACGCACTATATACCTATGTGCATGTACAGTGCGCTGCTATACTATACTGACTACACTGCGCGCGGTAAATATTCGCTTCGACTTATGTGTCGTACTTATAGTAGTAACTGTATGGGAAAAAAAAAATATAATAGAAGGAGAAGAACAAAAATAATTGTTTGTGAATTCGTATTTTCGGTTACTAACTACGACTAAACAAATTTCCTACGATACATTTGAAGTCGTATAAAAAAAAAATTTTAGATAACACGAAAAGGAAAGAAAAAAAACTCAATACAAATTCACGTACACAGAGATACGAACCGCCCACAACGACTGTTAAAGCGAATCGCAAAAACTCTTTCCGAAACTTATACGCTAAATGTAATAAGTCGTAATATAATATTTCGGCCGCGTCGACTTCGTCGAACGTCTACAACGCCGGAGACCGGTGTTGTTTATCTCGTGCGGCGAGCTCGCTCGACCGCGATGTCAACAAAGTCGCGCGTCGCTATGCTTAGCGTGTAACTTGCGTTCTCGTTCTAATATAGGCTTTTGTTCGCTGTATAGATTTTATTTCGGTGCGACTATTATTTTTCTTGCGATGCCGAAATTTGAAATCTTCTAAACAAATATTGTTAAATCCCAGACGTTGGGCGCCAATATAACGGTGTGCTGGATGCAGTTGTTCAGTTTCCAGCTCCGCTATAATCAAGGTCCGTAGACCTCGTTACTCTCGAGGAAGAGAGTCGTCGGGATAGCACCTAGTGCTGAATAGGTTCCGGCCAGGCCAGTTACGCTGCGATCTCGTACATATACGAGACGCAAGCCCGCGGAGGCGGCTGGGTCGGTGATGGAGCGAGATACAAGTGTACGCGTAGGAACACGCAAAATAACGACTACCGAGATTGTTGAGGGACAGTCACATCGTTTATTGATAAGCTATATACAGGGCTTGCTTGCGAGCTAGCGAGGTCGCAGGTACGAGGGAGGATAAGGAGAGCCCTGGCGAGTGTAGCGTGAGAGAGAGAGAGAGAGAGCTGGCACTTACAGTTAGCCGGTATCGCCCTAATGTTCGCTGTCAGCAGTCGGAACCCCGTCGGTGCAGTTCTGGATGCGGTAGCGAGACGCAACGTCGTATACGCACGCACACTCACACACTTCGACTTTCACTCTCTTATCAGCTATCTCCCGAAATTACTGAGCGTCTCGCGAGGAGTCGGTTCAAAGGTCGGATCGTATCTGGCGGCACGCGTCTCAGTCGCGTGTCGCCGAATTTTCTCTCTCTCTCCCTCTCTCTCTGCCTCTCTCGTGTCGTCCAGCGGCTCTCCCCGCCTTGCCAGCGCTGGTACCTGTAACAGTGTGAATTTAGTACAAGGCATGCTGAGCTTATGACGTGCTAATATCGCCCGTCATAAAGTATCAAGTGGCTAAGAATCTCGCTAACCTAAACAACTTCCCCGCCAACGGCTAGAGGCGCACGTGCGGAGCTACGTTGCAGTTTCGGCACGCAACCAGTTGCCAGGCCCCGTAAGGTCTAATGAGTGCAACAAGCGTCGACACTGTAACGCGGCTAAGGGGAAGTAAGCTGGCGACAGCGTGGAAGGTCCGGAACCTCTTCCGAGCGCTCTCGATCCACGCTGCTCTCCCATTCCGTGATCGGGCGACGAAGCCGGCGGACCATTAAGAATTCATCCAAGAGTTTAGATTTTTGTAGAGTCAACTAGACAAAGAAAGAAATTCATCTTTTAGAATCAATTAAGAGAAGTAATTTATTTTCGGTTTAGTAATGATTTCATTGGTTCAATTTAGCGAATACAGAATTGTTATTGGTCAAAAAAAAAAAAATAATAAAAAAAAAGGAATAAATACAACGGAATTTTGGTTTCAATAAACTGGAGTATTTTGTTAAATCCATCCTTCAAAATCACTAAATATTATTTGGAAAAGATCGAACCATTTGTGTCTCACGTATCAAAAAGATCAAGGTAAGAAATTGAGATAAATTTTAATTGGGATCACATAATTAATGAGATAGAAAGGAGAGAGTAAGAGTGTTGACGCGAGTGAATTTGGTCCATTAAGAAAATAAATTAATATAAAATCAGTGTAGTGTCCACGCAGTGAAAAATTCCATAAGAGACAAAGTACGCGTTATACTTCCGACAAAGACGAGTGTCAAATTTCAAACTGCGCGCATAGTCGAGGTGAAGCGTCGCTTGGAGAGCTTGGCGTCGTGTCGTGACGTCAGAGCCTTTGTGCCGGTCCAACAGCGTGGGTACAAGGGGGCGGCCATCTTGAGAGCTTCGATTTTTCCAAACTTAAAATCAATCGTAGCTTTGTTCGCGTTTATTTAATCTGTTGAAAAGAAATACGAGTTAAGAAAACATTTGAGTCGAAAAGAAAATTATTGAAGGTCCAAATTTTGTAAAGTAGAAATTCTCAAACCGCCAAAATTAGCTAAAAATAAAGTTATTTTAGAGAAAAGAACAATTTTTACCCTCAAAATCTTAACAAAAATAAATTCATAATATTCTAAAAGGAGCAAATTGGTTGATCAGGAATTGTTCCCTGCAAATAGATCCCGAGTGATAATAATTTAAATGTTTATAATTTCTCATGCAAAATCATATTTGATCATAACATAAAATTTACATAACACAGCCGACAACAAGATGGTAAAGCTGTGTGATTTTAGAGGTAAGGGCACGTTAGTTTTTTTTATATATAAAAAACACAGAGATACATGCGAAAACAATATATGTGAATCATACACACCTCAATCTGGTCGACGAAGATAAAAAAAGAATCATTGGCATTTTCCCAGCCAGAGTCGAATCAGAGCGTTCTCATTACGCAGGTGCTCTGGTGCTGAAATTCGATTTTCGTAGCAAAAGTGAGAGTTGACTGTTCAGGACCAGAAGTATATGTTCCATGCTATAAAAGAAAAGAAAAATCAAAATTAGTATCAGAGATCATTAAGAAAAGAATTGGTTCATTAGCAAAGAGTGCGACTGACAAAAAATCGGTAAAGTCAAACTCACTAGTTAAAGTTTATGAATAAAAAGGAAATAAAAAACAACATGTAGAAAGCACTTTGAAGTATTCGTGCAAACTCCTCATGTACACAATATAAACATAATTGCTAACACTGAAAATCTCACATACACGGCATAATACACCACTAGCACAACTCAAAAATTACACGCACTTTGAAAAACATTCAAACGATTGGACCATATTTGAGATATAAATGCAATACACTATTTTCGATCACACAAAGACTCAAATTTTTAAAGGAAAAAGAGAAATTTTAAAATCACTTGAAATCCGATTAAAAAGCAATCGTGGTCAAACACAAAGAGTTCACACGTAAAATCAACAATTAAAAGCACTTTGTACAAGATCTCGAGAAGTATAAAAATTTTTTTTTTAATTAAAAGCAAAATCATTACAAAATTTTATTTCTCACAATGGTAAAGAGCAAGTGAAACGTAGGATTGCATTTCTCGCTAGTTCACATATACAATACAAAGTATCTTCTCACTTTATACACAAAATTTTGTCGTGCACTGACACTCTCAATACCTTAACACTATATAAACACCGCTGAAGCACTAGACAGGAGCACAAGATACATAGAAGACTTTATTTTACCCTTGCCTTAAAACTCACTAAAAAATTTTGTTGTATAGTACTGGTGGACGAGGTTGAACAGCTTGAATTTCGACTTCCTGCTCCAATACAGGATCTATTGGACCAATGTACGTTGTTGAAAGATGTTTCTAAGTCTGAAAAGTATAAATTAAGTAAGAGAATTAGTCGCATTTTTGAACAAGTATTTTTATTTTTCAAGATCACTTTCGAATTTTCAATAAATGCAACAAGGCTAAGAACAAATATTTTAAGGTTAAAGCTAAAGAGACTAAGGTTTTTATTGCAAACAAGAAAATTCAGTAAAATTTGAATCAGTAACTTATTTTCAAAGTATAGCAACAGGTGTGCACTGCTTGGGGTAGAGAGTCCTGGGCCCACACTCATATTTCCTGTTTTCACTAATAAACACTGTCCAAAAATCACCGACACAGGTAGAGAACACACTCGCGGACCAACAGATTACACGTGCGCATCATTTTTACCGCAATTTAATAGCAATAATCGAAAAACAAAGTACACGACGCGACACGAGTGAGGTTAGGCCATTGCAGCATAGCAGCCGACGGCACGTGTTTGTTCAGAGCGAATGCGGGCGCGCTTGCATGCGTGCGAGCATGGTCACTAGGCGTGGCTAGGAACTTTACAGCGGTGCGAGACTAGGCGCGAGCAACTGACGCGGTCGAGTCAAGATAGAGTCCAGAAGCAGAGAGAGCGCGCGACAGCCATTTTAAGCGGGCGCGGAATTCAAACAGTGTACACGAAGATTTAACATTTTTAGGGTTTTACGACAATAATAATTATTACTAATTAGCATAAATTTAAAAACACGTTAATTTAACCTTCTTTTTGCATAATAGATAAATAAAATCTTTTTGGTTACTTTGATTATTCCATTTTACGTGAACTATTATTTTTACCCTTTTTACGAACATTACGTACCTATTTTCCATTACTTTATAAACCCCCTTTTGCAGAACACGGGACTTTAGGAATTTTTGTTGTTGTTTTGGGGTCATACATTTTGTATGTTTCTTCTTAAAATTTTCTTTTTGAATTTATTTAATTTAGCAAAGAAAAGTTTAAACAATAAAACGATAAAAAGTGTAGAAGATTTGATACGGCATTTAAAACAGAGATTTGGACCCGGAAGAAATTTCAGTTACTATAATAATAAAATACAGAACGTGAGGATGAGAGAACAAGACACAGTAGGCGATTTTTATGATGAGATAAATGTGCTTCTGAGCAGTGCTAAAAACGCTTTGAAGGAAGAAAAAGGAGAAAGTTTCAAGAACGACATGATGGCACCATTAGAAACTTTAGCAGTGGATATATTCATCAAAGGTTTACCTGCAAATTTGACTGAGAGAGTAGACTATAGTAAACCCAATGATTTACGAGAAGCTTATGAAGAAGCAGTGAGACTAGAAACCAGAATGGAAGAAAAATAATTCCAGATTCAAGACCATACAGAGGTACAGACCGATACTATAATAATCAGGAGAACTATAATGGGCCACAAAATGATGACAATTATCGTCGCTACGGAGGATACCGACATGAGAATCGCTATCAAAATAATCAACAGAACTCAAATTACGTGGGGTATGTGAATGACAGAACATACAATGAACCGCCGCAAGATGAACCCCAGAACTATTATCCACAAAATTATTATCAAAATCCACAAAATAATTATCGAAGCAACAACTATCGAGGAAGAGGCTACCAAAGCAATTACGGCAACCCAAGTGGACGAGGAGGTTACCATCGTAACTACAATAATGGGCAGCAACATTGTAACAATTGGCAAGCTTGGAATAGCAATGGAAACAGGGAAAATCAGAAAATATTCGATCACGAAACTGGGAGATACCACGATGCACCGCAATATCCTGATAGGAGAAATGACACTAATTGGCGCAATAATCATCAGCAACATAATGACCAAGCCCAAAGAGGTAATTTAAACTACCAAGAGGCTCGCCATGACCTCAGTATGACGAGCCAAAACCAAGGTTACCCGAGCCAAAACCAAATGCATCCAATGCAGCGTCAAGGTACAAATCAAGTCCAATCTTCCAAGAATGTGTTCCACAAACTGTAAAGGATCTCAAAATGTTGATTGGGAGGACGACAAGGCCACAGCAGTAAGGATAAGAATACCAGTTGGAACCACTAAACCATGGGTAGAATTCATGATTGACAACGGAGCCACAGTAAACTTAATTAAAGCAAGTGTATTGGATGATGACATGCCCATCTGTACTGCTGACGCTAGAGAGTTAGGCGGAATCACAAATCAAACTGTGAAGACGTACGCATCAATATACCTAGACATCAAAGGCACCCCAGTGAAATTTCAAATAATATCGGACGACTTCCCAATTTCATTTGATGGGATGTTAGGACGAAACTACCTAAAGAAAGAAGAAGCTGTAATATTATCTTATTACAAGAATGCGCTAATGATAAGCGGAGATGTGATGCACCCCATACCATTTATTGGACATGAAGAGGAACATAATCCGAGAAATATTAAAAGAAGATATAAGTGTAAACACACAAAGTGCTAAAAGTAGAATCTGCTCAAAATGAAAAAAGTGAACCTATGAACCAAAATGATGAAAATATAACCGATCAAATTGGAGGTACCGTAAAGCACATAATAAGCCAGAACCCGACAAGTGATCCAAATCAATCTGATAAAAACCGAACTAAAAGAAGGATACATACCGAGAATAGATGTGGGAAACAAACATCTATTTCTAGGAGAAGGTGTAGCAACCAATGTAAATAATACTTGCAAAATGATGGCCAAAATGAATACCAGTGAGGAAGATGTCATCATAGAAGTGGATCCAAAAGAACTTATACCATTTGACACAGGACCAGATTTCCTGCAAGAAACTGACAGTGAGTTTAATGGCGACATGATTGTAGACTAAATGAAGAGACTAGAAAGAGTAAAAGAAGCAATCAGGAGAGATCATTTAAATCGAGAAGAATTGGACATAGTCGATCAGATTATCGAAGACTACCTAGACCGATTTCTACTTGCAGGAGACAAACTTCCATGCACGGATATGATTGAACACCATATACATCTAGAAAACGATGTACCCATCAACACCAAGCAATATAGGCATCCTCCGCAGCTTCAGTAAGTTGTAATTGACAGCGTAGAATAGAAACTAAGAGACAAAATCATAAGAGAATCCAATTCACCTTGTAACTCACCAATATGGATCGTACCAAAGAAACCCGACAGTCATGGGAATGCAACATGGCGGATGGTGATTGAGTTTAGAGAATTAAATAAGAAAACAATTAGAGACGCATACCCATTGCCAAACATCGCAGATATCATGGATCAATTGGGAGGAGCAACGTACTTTTCTATCTTCGATTTAGCAAGTGGGTTTCAACAAATACCAATGGCAACCGAAGACTGTTATAAGACTGCTTTCACGACAATTAATGGCCATTATGAGTACACTAGAATGCCAGAAGGTCTGAAAAATGCCACAGCGACCTTTCAAAGACTAATGGAAAAGGTACTGAGAGAACTTCAGAACATTGAAATGCTTGTATATTTAGACGATATCATTGTTTATAGCAAGGATCTGCAAGAACATGAAAGAAGAATTTGCAACCTCATGCAAAGACTAAGAGAAGCGAAATTAGTTCTACAACCCGACAAAATTGAATTCTTCAGAAAAGAAGTGGGCTTCTTAGGACACATAATCAGTGCCAGAGGCGTGGAACCAAACCCAGAGAAAGTTGCAGTCATAGCTAAATTAGCTATACCCAAAAACGCGAAGAACATAAGAGAAGTACTTGGAATGTTTGGATATTATCGAAATACATTAAAAATTTTGCCAAAATTGCAAAACCGCTGAATGACTTATTGAAAAAGAATGCGAAATTTGAGTGGACCGAAAAGTGCGAAGAAAGTTTTGAAAAACTAAAGCAGTGTCTCATGGAAGAACCTATACTACAATTTCCTGACTTCAATAAAGCAATCACTCTGACCACTGATGCATCAGACTACGCGATCGGAGCAGTCTTGAGCCAAGAAAAGGACGGATTCGATCACCCAGTCCAGTATCTATCGAGGGCACTAAACAAAGCTGAAAGGAATTATTCCACAACGGAAAAAGAATGCCTAGCGGTACTATATGCTCTACATCAGTTTAGACCATACTTATTGTGTCGTAAATTTACACTGGTGTCCGACCATGAACCTTTAAATTGGATGCATAGCAGAAAAGACCCTGGACAAAGGCTCATGAGGTGGATGTTCAGGTTCACGGGTTACGAATACACATTTAAATACAAACCTGAAAAATTAAATAAGAATGCTGATGCTTTGTCAAGAAATCCTCCAGAAATGACTGAAAAGGAAATTAACGAAAATTTACCAAGAATCAAAATAATGGTAATTGACGAGAAAACAAAGGTGGATCAAAATAAAACTAAAACCAAAGCACCTACGCAGAAGACCGGTTTTCGCAGCAGAGCTCAATCAGCATCCGAAAAGACCACTGCACCCCGACCCAGAGGCAGACCCATAAGGCTAAAACAAATAAAGAACCACCTAAACTAGATCATAGCGTGATAGCACAGAGAACGAGAGCGAAACGCACACAGATCCGAGTCCAGTAGGACAATATATTAAACAAGGAAGTACAACCAAAACATTCAAAACCATCGGTCCAAAGAAACCCGTACAAGCAGAAACGTCAACCAAGGTTGAAGAATCAACAACAGAAATGACCTCTATCAAGCCCAGAGAGTTGCCAGAAAGTTCATCCAACATAGATTCAGACACTTCTATGACAGTGAACCCGTCTAGAAGGTCATGGCTATTGTCCACAGCCAACGAAGACAGCGACTTAGATAAAACACCATTGCCAGACCCCAGATACAGTGGATTACGAGTGAAAGACACAGAAACATCAGAGGATGAAAAGTAAGAAATACCAGAAGATGAAACATTCTCTTCAGAGGACAACCAAGACAAAACTATAAGTAATATAGCCATTGAGTTGAGCGCAGTAGAAGGATCTCAAACTGAAGAAACCACTGATGAAGACTCTATAGAAAACCTGTCCATAAAAACCACTCTGACAAAACAAGAAGTAGAAGAGGCTAGTAGAAAATTTGAAGAGAGTTTGAAAAGATATGAAATGGATAAGAGAATGGATACCAACGAATCAGGGACTGAAATAGCCATACAGTTAAAATTACCCTCACATTTTTCAGACGATGATAATGTACCAGACGACGTGCGTGAATCCCTGTACCTGTCGGATCCGAGGATTCGAAAATGAGACTGACGTGGACAACGTGTGAAGAAAAGGTGTTCAAAATCTAATAAAACGAGCACCGGAAAAGTTACAAGAGACACCAGGCCAAGAAAATATGGGAGATGAATCAGATGTCGACAGTGTCACAGATATTATACCACTACCAATAAGAAAAACCTTATCTGTCACGCCTACTATCACAAGCGATAGTCCCACAGCCAACAGTACACCCCGAAACAAACTCAAGAACAAAAGAAAACTAGGAGTGTTGAGCGAGATAGAAGCCGAAGAAGGGTCAATCATAGACATAAGGTTTTCCAAACCACCGGAACCAACAATGCCATTCCTTATACCTACATCACCGGACTTGGAACCACTAAATAAAAGTCGTGGTTCCCACCAACACCATGATAAATCTGACAGTGCTTTACCCATATAACAGCAATAATGATACGAGCTCCTCACAACATAATCATTGTAGGAGAATGTCTCACACACAAGAGGGACAATCTTGTGCATTTCTTATCAGCCGATTGTGACAACACGTGGTCCGTCACCAGACTGTTAGTAGAAATAGGAGCCATTGATCTAATGGAAATAAAGAACCAGAAACCAAAGTTAGGACAAGTGCTAGTTACTCCTTTTAAGAAGCATCACATATTTACGGTGATAGTGAAAGACAAATACTTCAATACCATCAAAATGCCGAATCTGCATGAAGCACTCATAAACCTAAAACAAATACTCGTAAAGAAAGGCATCAAAAGCTTTCGAGTGGCCAGAAAAGGAGATATCCTGGACCAACTAGGATCTCCAACCATCATAGAAATGTTCTATGAACACTTTCACAGAAGTGGGATAAGAGTGACCATGTGTTATGGCAAGGCAGAAGTACCACCTGAAAAGCACAGAAAAGAGATAATCAGCCATCTCCATGATAGTCTAGCGGGAGGACATAAAGGAATTAACCAAACTTATCAAAAGATAAGAGAACGGTACTATTGGCCCGGAATGAGGAACGACGTTCAGGACTACATCAGACGGTGCGCGAATTGTCAAGAACAGAAAATAGAACGATTTAAGACAAGAGAAACAATGATCATCACGGACACACCCATAGAAGCTTTCGACAAGGTGTCAATTGATAGGAAAACTTAAAATGACACCAAGAAGAAATTGCCATTTGTTAACGATACAGTGCAATCTAACAAAGTACCTTATAGCAATACCTATCAAAAATCTGCACGCAACCACGATTGCAGATGCATTGACGAAATATCTCATTTGTCAATTCGGAGCCCCGAGAGCAATACTCTCAGACAGAGGAACTAGTTTCTTGTCAAATATAGTTGAATCTCTACTAAAGTTATTTAAAATAAACCACTTAACAACCTCGGGATATAGACCTCAAACAAAAGAAGTCACGCTCCGCTCATGGAATTCATCAGAATATATTCTGAGAAATATGATGATTGGGATCACCTAACACAATTTGTAACCTTCACATATAATACTAGCATACACGCGGCAACCAATTTTACCCCTTTCGAACTGGTTTATGGGAGGGTAGCGCGTTTTCCCTTAAGAATACCATCTGACGAAAAATTAAGAACCTATAATGTTTACATGTGCGATCTAGTACTAAGGTTAGAGGAGATGAAACTTTTAACAAGCGAAACCCAAATAGCTAACAAAGCCAAAACAAAAGCGAGGTATGACAAAAAGGTTAGAGGGTTAAAGGGCAAAGTGGGTGGATATGCTAGGTTAATTAATGAACCCCGAGTCAGTAAATTTGATGCATACAGAAACAAACCCTTGAAAATCATTGAATTCGTTGGCAGGAAAAACGTAATTTTAGAATATTCTAATGGCAAAAGAATTCGAAAACACATTGATAAATTAAAACATGTAGAGGACGACTCTGATACCAATTCTGATTAATTAATCGCAATAAGTGTAAATAAATTGTAAATAATATATATATATAAATTATATATATATATATATATATATATATATATATATATATATATATATATTTATATAACTAAATTTTATGAACCCCCACTAACTCACATCTAAATTTGCAGGATGAATAAATTAAATAAATTTTTGATCATAATTTGTAATATAATAGCAATGGCCCGAAGTCAATCTCCATATCAAATGAACCCATTGAACCCGAACCCCGGCATCTACTTCGAGAGAGTGTACGTCATGAGGACAAAGAGAGCAAACTGGAAGATTCAAATCTACATCGACGTGGATGAATTCATGCAGAAACATGCACCATTGGAGTCATACAAGGTCGTCTACAATAGCTTTTTGACGCGAATCGAAGAGACCAAATGCAAACATGCATTAGGGTTAGATCTCATAAAGTTGAAGGACCAAACCTTGAAAGAAGTGCAAAAGCAAATAAACGAAACCATTAAAACGATGACACTACAATTGTATCAAACAGTGAGAATCCCTAGTATTCGAGTGAAAAGAATAGCACCCCTAGGAATAATAGGCTCAATAAGCAAGAGTTTATTCGGTCTAGTCACCACTGACGACGTAGATAACATCAACAAGAACATAGACACGTTATTTCAGGACCAAACGAAAATCGTGCACATAATGGACCAAAATGCGCACATTTGTCATATTTGACATAGTCTCAGCGCAATTTGAAGAACTATATAATATAAGCAAAAACCACCAGAAAGTGCTCCAAGGATTCGAAGCAAGCTTAACCAAAACAGTAAACAAAATGTTAAAAGAAGATGATGGACATAAAACATCTAATAGAAATAACCGTATATGTGAGACGCCTAGAATCAACACTGGACCACTTAATAAAAAGCAACGAGAAGGTCTTAAAAGTACTCAGATACCTGAAAGAACGAAATATCCATCCGGAACTTATAACAACAAGCATGCTACATCAAATTATGACGGACGTAAAAAGAACCAGCGAAAATCTGGACTTTGCCATACCCACAGAACACTTGAGAATAGAAGAAATAATTAAAATATCGAATATTGACGCGATTCATCAGAAGAACCATTGCCGTGATACATGTACCACTTGTGGACAGAGAACCATATCAGATTTACAAACTACATACGGTGGCAGTGCCACAAAACGAGCAAAATCAAACAATGGAGATAGTATTCGTGAAACCATCGCACAAATATTTGGCAGTAAATTCTAATCAAGAAAAATACGTTAAATTCAATGCAGAACCCACAATCACATGTACCAAAACGCATTATGCCCTCATATGCCCAATACTCGGTCCACTTGAGAGCACACCGACATCGAAAGACTGTGAAGTAACAATGCTATTGAACCCCAACACGGCAGCACTAAACTTGTAACATAAGATATGGAACCAATGCAAAAACCCAATGGAAATATTTAGAAAATGACCAATCCTGGCTATACTCAGTTGTCAAACCAGAACAAATGCGAATTTCATGCACGAACCAAGGAAACACAAAAATAAAACTGGAGAAAGCCGGAATAATAAGACTCTCACCAACGTGCGTTGGAAGGACCACAGACAGCATGATATTTGGACAAGAAACCAAATCCATTCGAATCACATATTTGTATAAACCCGAAATTAATTTAAAAATACATGACATGTACCCATTCTAAATGAAAAAGACCAGAATCTTGATCACAATGCATACCAAAACATTGACATAATTGGACCTAAATCTGACTTTAGCCAAACTAATCCCCTAAAACAAATGATAGAACAATTAAGTGAATTGAAAGAACACTAAATGCGAGAATATAAAACAAATACACTTCTATATAGTGGTCTAACCTTCCAACTGGTTATGATAGCAGGCATAATAGCATTAATAATGGGAATGAAATGCGGAATAATTATACCCTACCCAACGTTAAATAAGCAAACATATAAAGTACCCCAAACTAACGAACCAAATCGCGATAAACCCATAATTGAAACCAACCTAACAGAGACCACTAGCATTTCTAAAACAAGATGTAAATTAAGTAAATCTAAATCATCCCTAATAGAAACCCAATTTAAAAATGAAGCAGAATGCGATTATTAATATTAACATACTCCTGTACATAAACCAAGCATTAATACCACATTCCCTAACACCTGATACGAGTTAGACGGTCGGTAGGAGGAAAAAACGAGAAGTTTTTTCTACGTTATTTGATGGTGGCCCTGAAAAGGGCTGATTGTTTTAATCGAAGGGTAGTTTTAGCGCTTTCTCTTTATTGGGGGCGCAGGAAACTCGTGCGCCTGGATGATTTTTAGTTTAGTGCCCGGAGAAACAAGGAGCACCCTCCTTTTGGCCGGGATGATGATACGAGGCGTGCGGTGTGTTGTTCGATCGCAGCTTTTTAAAACGAGCAATTCGAGGAGTCTCCGCTAAAGGTGCTCGAGCGGGAGGCACGATGATATTGGGCCAGGTTTGCGTAAGCGTTATCCCTATCGGCTCTGGCTCCTCAGATTCGTCCTCGTCGGGGAAGCGCACAAGGTTATGCACCCCGTGTCGACGTCCGGGATCGTCTTAAAGACTTCCTCAGGCATCGGTAGCGGAGATATTGGCCTTAGCACCTCAAAACCAATAATTTCGGGTAGTAGCTCGACCGGAGGCGAGGCCTTGACGGGATCTACCACCACGACCTTGCTGCGGACTTGTACGGTAGGCTAGTCTTCGTAGGTTGCGTCGGGTGATGTTACGGGCACGAAGACTAGTGTGCGATCACGGGTAATCTCCGCACGCGCCCGTCTACGTTGCTGTCTCGTCCTACGATGATTCCGCTTAAAGCGCTGCACCTCCGAGCGATGTTGGGGCTTCCGTGTTCTGGCAGGCATGACTGTTTACCGAAAACTGATAACGACTCGCGTTTGGCCTCATCTTTATTCCCGAAGCGCGGACCTCAGAGAAAGGCCTTACTTTTGCGGCGGCTAGATGCGCGGTTACCGGAGAGGGGAAAGGGCGCGGTTCGAGCACGATTCAGGAACTTTCGCTCAACCGAATTGTGTTCGAATTATCTAGAATATCCCGCGAGTTGTCGAAACCGGGAATTTCTCTCTGCGACCTTGACAGGCCCTCCAGCTTCGATTCCTTACACCGTCGAGTAATTTCTCCGGGAAGCGAGTTCGCCAGGGTAACCGACTCGATACGCCGCGATAGCCGATTGCCGATTATTAGTGGTCAAGGGATTGATGGCGGCCTTCTGGAAGAGGATCCTTGGAGTGATCCCTAAATAAAGATTGTTTTCAAAGTTTTCAAAGTTTTTTTTTTATTGAAATTCGTAGGGCCTAAACGCGTCGTAAGTTGGCGAGCTCGAGGTTGTTGGGTTCGTATCCGGGGCTATAGGCCGCCAGATGCGTCTCTTGGTAACGAAGTCCGGGGCTAAAGCCTTCCAGACTCGTTAGCGCACGAGGTGAGTCCGGGGCCTATCGGCCTTCCAGACTCGTTAGCGCGCGAAGTGAGTCCGGGGCTTATCGGCCTTCCAGACTCTGGGAGCGTGTCCGGGACTGCTGCCGTCCAGACCGTTCGGTCGCCGGAGAGCGAGTCCCGCTCCGCGCGAGCTGCCGCTCCTTTTAACCGCGCGCGCGAAGCAGCGCCGAAGCCGCCGCGGAGAGGAGGAACTCGAGCGCTTGCGCCCGTGCCGCTCAGCGCGGACTCTCGTAACGGCGCGAGAGTGCCTTACAGTACAGGCTTCACACTAAACATAAAAAAAATCTATATTTGCAGAAAGTGGGAAGATGACGACGTCAACCACAAGCGTATCAATATTCTGCGACATGCAAGTACCAGTTTGGACCGTTGAGCGAGAATTTGAACAAGTTGGGAAACCACGGTGCATTTTTACCGAAAAGCACCGAACAGACCCCGGAAGCAAAAAGATCAACATAACTTATGATACAATAATGGAGACCATGCGAGCCACAGACTTGAAATCGATACTTATAAGAGAAAATAAGTTCAGAAGACCAGCTAGAGCAGTACCAGTACCGATGAGAAGGACCCTACCCAATGAAAACATCCCTATACCAGCAAACAGAAACCCTTCAGTCCAAAGCGAAGTACGAGTAGTAACCAACACGCAGCAAACAAGAGAAATTACTAAAAATAGGCTATTTTGCATTTTACCCTGGCAAGGCATCGACAAAGAAAAAGATGAGGCCTTTTTCCAGCACTTTGCGAAGTTTGGAAAAACGGTATATTATGAGACCATACGAGACAAAAAGGGACGTTTATCATACGAATACGTTCAATATTTTGAAGAATCTGACGCAGAAACAGCAAGGAAAAATAGTGACCCAATATACAAGGCAACCTTTGCTGAACCTAAAAAGAGTAAACAGAGCGAAAATGGAACAAATGCAAAATTCCACCCGTATTGCAAGAAAGATATCGACATAAGTCTGTATGAATTGCATGACCAAATTTGCAAGAAACAATCTAAATGGACAAGTTGCGAGAACCTCAAGGCAACTTCTTCCACCGGAACAGTAACTCCTCAGCATGTTCCCATGCTAACTAAAATCAGAAAGGAGGAAATAATTCAACAAAAAGTACCAACGATAAGCAACATCGTAGAACCAAAGCTACCAAAACTATCAAAGTTACCAGAGATGTCAACACCAAGTGACACCATAGAAGTCGAACCAGAACGAGACATCACCATGAATCAGGAGAAACGTTTAATTTTTGAACTGGACCCAACTAATTCTTATTTCATAACCCGTGTTGAAAATAAAAACACCCCTAAAAATGTTTTAGAAAAGATGGATGTAGATGAAAAATGTAAAGAATAAAATAAAAATAAAACCCCATTGCAATCAAAAACATTTCTCCTTTATCATGAACCTGACTAACAAACTTACCGCACACACACAGACACACAAAAACAATACAAGCGTTAAACAAACACAAAAATAGAAAGGGGAACATTAATGATGACAATATGTGAGTCACAAATGGCCATATTAAGCTGAAATGTCCCCGTTAATTCTATCCATAAAGGTTTAAAAAAAAATTAAAACCTAACTCACACTAACTACACTATCACATACGTAGTCGACTTCTCCAAAATTTGAGAAAATTCGCACAACAAGCACCCTCTAATTAACATATAATGTGCTCTAAAAATAAAAAAAAAATTAAAACCTAACTCACACCTTCTATCGGAAGACACAGTTTCAAATTGAACATGCACAGCAGTAGCCTGTGGGTAAGCACCGTATTTAGGTCAAACCCACGAACAAAAAAAAAAAAATTTAATAAACGATTCATTTCGCAACTCAACAAAATCTTTCAAACGGTTCTCCAAACCAATCAAAACTTAAATATGCTATCCGCCGACCACAAGGCACAACAAACAAATCTCCCGCTCGTTAAATAGAGCAACCTTAAAAACCCCACACACGCAAATAAAAAGATAAATGATGACCAGCATTTCTGCAGGACTGATATCTTTCATCAATACAAATTAATATACTCACACAACAAAGCTTAACCCACACCACCCAATCCCTATAACCAAATTTCCACAAATAACCAACTAAGACCAAATAAAAATAAAAAGAAATCAACATCATCAAACCCCATAATAATAAATAGACGAAAAACTAGGAATAAATTGCATGACCAAATATGCTACACCATACCATACAATCATACCTTTTGTCTTTCATTTTTTCTTTGTTGCAGGAAAATGGATCAAAACAAAGTGGACGTCTTAGACATTACGGACATGGGAGGCACCAAGGTCCATATAAAATTCAAGGGCAGAGAAGATAGTGCCATGAAAAACTTCATGATACATGGACCATGCGTCGTTTCCACCACATCGACAGCAACTCCATACCTATACATAGTAGACGTGCAATATGCAAAGACAAGAAATATACACCAAGCCCAAGTATCAGAGTATAATTGAGAAAATGGGATACATAGAAAACAAGGGTTTAGATAAAAATCTACAGGGTAGAATAGGACCGATAAAAGCCATACCTAATCACAACAAAGAGGGTCTAGGTGCAACAGCCCTAGACTATTATGAGGACCACCAAAACATCCGATTCATCACCGAACAGAAACAATCATTACCAGCAATCATGGAAGAACCAGGAGAAGTCATGAAAGCAAATAAAATAAATAAAAAATCCATAACAATAGTCATAAGGGGAAATCCAGCACACATAGAAGCAGATCTAAAACAGTTTGGACCATGCGATATTAAAAAAATATGCACGGACCAACAAGGACGTACCAGGCTGGCAATCGCATATCAGATCTCAATACACAACAAGAAAGCTATAGAGTACGCAACAGGCCTAATAAAAAAACCGACAACACAACGCCTGATACAACTGCAAAGGACCAACCAAGATTGGACATCCCTACATCCATGGTACTAGCTACAGAAATGGCACCACAATTGGTCTTCCCATTTTTGCCTCCCGCATTACGACCACCATTATTCGCAACACCGACAACACCACCATTATCGGCTAAATCGGAAACAAAACCAAGCGAGAAACCTGTACCAATGCCACCACTAATTACCGGACCATTGGACGATATAGCGAGACTGCGATTCTGTGCCCAAATACCGTTGGGCATGAAATTCGAAGAATTTACGAGAATTTTTGGCACATTTGGACCATTGGACCATATGACTTTCGTGTTGCACAAAAATCAAGAGCCAGGCACACCATTGCGCAAGTACCTCGCCTTCGTGCAATACTTTGAAAAAGAACACGCGAAGAAGGCAATCGACCACTGCATCGAGAGATTCAAACAGAGATGGGCGACGCCGAGACACGTCAAAAAGCAAGATACACAATACAGGAAAAGGCACCACATCTGCGGAAAACTCGCTGACCACAGAAACAAATTGGACCATGAGTTTGTGTGCAAAATACAGAACGGAGAAAAGTTGGACCTACATAAAAAATGCAGACAATACTTTCAGTACAAGCACATAGACACCCATGCAAGAGAATGCAAAGGGATTCCAAAAAAACCCATAGAAGAAGAGGGGTCCACGCAAAACGACCAGCAACAAGCAACGGACAGAGAAGAATCCGCATCATCTGACGTAATAATAATAGAAGAGATAGACCTGGAAGAGCTATCACAAGGACATGGCGAAACAAACCCAACAACAACAACAATGGACCAAAGCCTCGACACAGACAATGGACCACAATCAACATTATGGTTCGAGGAAAATCAAGACCAAGTCAAAGAAGAAGAAGACGACAAAATGAGTCTTTATAGTTATGCGCAACTGTCACAATAATTTTTTTTTTTCTTTTTTTTCTCTCTTTCCTCAATCTTCTATAAAAATTTACATTATATTTTATTGCAAAATGGTACCAAAAATAGGGGGACCCAAAGAAATAAATAACATATTTTTATATTTTTATACTACATTAAGTTTTTGATTGCAACCATCATGTATTCAAATAAATATAACATTATAAACTAACAAAGTGAAGTATCTAAACATAAGACAATTAGTTTGCGCAGGAAATCGAAAAGTACTAACAATTTAGCATGTAAGGCACCCAATGTAAGACCACGGACCACAACAACAAAAGTAAGTGGAATATTAATTAAAACACATGTCTAATACCCATAAATAATACCAAAGCAACATAATGATTTGATAATCCCTGCAACCACCCACCCGAACATAAAAACAAAACATTTAGGACCAACAGAAGTCTCGTTAAAGGCGTTTCTCTAATCAAAATCCCACCAATGAAACACACCAAGTGTGTATTCAAGCCAAACAATCATAGGCTAAATGCATTAAAGAACCATGAGCAAAAGCATCAACATATGATATAACACACATAGATCATGTGCTGAGCAATAGCTCACAAGGTATCAACAACATCACATAAAGGGTAGTGAAACAGCACAGTTGACTGAAGACCAGTGTGAATAATAAAAAAAAATAATAATAATAATAATAGCGGTCAAAAGAAAATTAAAAACCCTTATCCCTCCTAATTAGTCGAATCGTTCTGACAAAATTTTATTTTTCTTTTATTCAATCACAGCAAACACAAATTCTTCCACTTACGGGACCACGTACCACAAATTGACGGTATCACGATTGTTTCTCGGGGACGAGAAACGTTCTCTAGGGGGGGGGGGGAGGATGTTACGTGACAATTTTCCCGATCTTGCATTTGAAATAATAATTTCAAAAATAAGATCGAGAAAGTTCCACATGTAAAAAAGTACAGCGAGACTCAAGGCCACAAAAGTATCAAGTGGCTAAGAATCTCGCTGACCTAAACAACTTCCCTGCCGAACGGCTAGAGTCACACGTGCGGAGCTGCGTTGCAGTTTCGGTGCGTAGCTAGTTCCCAGGCCCCGTAAGGCCTAATGAGTGCAACAAGCACCGACATTGTAGCGCGGCTGAGGGGAAGTAAGCTGGCGGCAGCGTGGGAGGTCCGGAATCTCTTCCGAGCGCTCTCGAACCACGCTGCTCTTCACTCCATAATCGGGCGACGAAGCCGGCGGACCATATAGAGTTTTTCTTCAGATCAGATTTACTTGTTGGTTAGAGAGTTTAATAAATCATTTTGACGAAAGATTTGTAAAAGATAAAATAGAGAGGAGAATATACAATTATTTGGACCACAACTTTGCCAATTTAAATCATTCCAAACCATTCAACCCGAATTCCAATAAAGCACAAAGGTAAAGATTTCAGAAAGAAGAGCAATCAAACCGACGACACATACAAGTTATAATACAAGATAAGAGACTTAAATAAATATTGATTGGTTCAATAAACACTCGCGACAAAAGGAGAGAATAAAAGAATCAATCGTGGGAGCGAAACGCATAACGTGACCATTCATGCTTTTTGCTCGATAGCAGCATAGTTGTCTGTGCACATCAGACTCGTTAAAATAAATAATATTTTCGAGGGAGATTTATCTAAAATATTCCGTAACATAGTGAAACAATACATATTTTCATTATATACATATATCTGAGGCAAAAGTGTTTTTTTCGTAGGGGTAAAAGTGCTCACTTTCGTCCATAAAGTCGAACATGCTCATTTTCGGCCCTAGGAAAAAAACACTTTCGCGCTCAGATATTTGTATTTTTATGTGTATGTTTTTTTCTCGCAATAGACGTGTTAGGGAAAATCTTAGAAAGACCATAGCGTGCCTTTGTTTATGGGGTCGTCAAAACAGCCCCAACCGCAATGTCAGCCGTGTTTCGGATTCACACCGACTAAACCCATCCTTTTTACGGCCAGATGAAAAACACCCAACCGTACCAAGAAACGCCCTCTTTGCCTTTATCGACCCTCGGTAAAGGCTCACCTAGCTCTATATACTGTGCCCTTATTCCCCGCGGTACCACCGTCGAGTAGTGCTTCTGGGGGGAGGGGAAGGGGCGAAAGGCTTTTACGCCCTCTTCTAATTGATGTGGCCGTCATCAGTTTCTTTTTTCTGCATCGTCCGGGCGTCTGCTTCTTTCCGCATCGTCCGGTTGTCTGCTTCGTGCAGCATCGTCTGGCCATCCTCTGGAGAGCCTCAACCCCGACACGACTCAGGGACCTTCATCTAACTACATTTTTATTCCGCTGTTTCGCCTTGTCTTTTCTCTTCGTCATTTCTAACCTTCTTAAGGATAGTCCTTACGTAGTTGTTTACTGCGTTCCAACCATCCTCCGACGTCAACATAGTTTTCATCATTGACTCAGGTGTCACTCTGGTCTGGAGATAACACTCGAGTTCTTTTCGCTCCATTTGGTATCGCGAACAGTCACAGAGAACATGCTTCGCATCTTCGTTAGCGTCCAAACAAACTGGGCAGTTCGGACTGTCGTTTAATTTAAATCGGTGCAGTTAAGCCCGGAAGCATCCGTGCCCGGTTAAAAACTGTGTGAGGTAGTAGTTGACCTCCCTATGTTCTCCTCCAGTCCACTCCTCTATTTTTGGTATAAGGTGATGTGTCCATCGCCCTTTGACACTAACATCCCATCTTGTTTGCCATTCGGCCATTGTCTTCTTTCTTGCTGCATTCCAGATCTCCTTCTCTTTCCTCCTTCAGAGTTTTGTCACTTGTTCTTCTTTTAGTTTGGAATACTTCCTTACTTTCCATCGCCAATAGGTCAATCGGCGGCATACCAGCAATAATGCACATTGTCCGATACTGTTCGGTAAGCGGACGCCATTCTTAGTACACTTCGTCTGTACACAGTGGTTAGCATTTAAGTATACGATTTCACCCTCATCGCATCTGCCCATATTGGGGCTTCATATAGCATAATCGATGTGGTTACACTGGCTAAGAGTAACCTTCGCTTCTGAGTTGGGCCTCCTACATTTGGCATCAATCGTGATAGAGCAGCGCCGACTTTTGCTGCTTTATCGTTGACTATTTCCAGATGTTGTTTAAAAGTTAGTCTTGCATCGATGGTGATGCCCGAGTACTTGATGGTTAGTTGAGAAGCTATCTCATGTCCATCTACCGTTAGTTTAATTTTCTCCATCAACTTCCTACTAGAGATAAGAATAACTTCTGTTTCGTGGCTAGCTAGTTCCAGACCCGTCTCCGTTAGCTATTGGTGTATTAGACGGGTAACCTCTTTCGCTATTTCTGTCACCTCTTCTTTATGTTTCGCTACTACCACTACTGCTATGTCGTCAGCGAAGCCCACTACTGTTGTTCCTTCAGGTAATTGTAGTCTTAGTTCCCTATCGTACTTGATGTTGTACATCGGTGGGCCAAGCACTGACCCTTGGAGTACGCCTCCTGTAACTTTATAGGTCATGGTACCGTCCTCCGTGTCATATAATAGGATTCTGTCCTTCAAATAGTCGTACATCAATCATTTTATATACAAGGGCACACCCTGTTTCCGGAGTGCTTCGTGTATTTCACTCCATTTGGCCGAATTGAATGCATTTTTGACATCCAATGTAACTATGGCGCAGTACTTCTTTTTTCCTTCCTTCCATCTTTTCCCCTCTATCGCTGTTTGCGCATTGTCGATTCTTCCTGAAACCATATAGGTGTTCCGCTAATCCACTTTTTCCTTTTATAAAATGATCCCTTCTGACGCAGATTATGCGTTCCAGGATCTTACTCGGGGTGTCCAACATGCAGAGCGGTCTGTATGATGAGGAATCCTGGGGTGGCTTCTTTCCTTTTGGCAGAAGCACAATACGCTGTTTCTTCCAGTTTGTGGGGAATGTTCCCTCTTTTAGACATGCATTGTACAAGTCTTTCCCACTTCTTGCATAACCTTTCCCACTTCTTGTGTATTGGGGCCCCGGGCTTGGGACCGTCGTAGCGGAGTTTGTGTGTGTGTGTATGTGTGTAACACACACTTATATGTGTATGTACGCACCGTCAGTCCGTGTGACATCAAACACAATTCAGATTTACAACAAAATTCTAGTATGAGATACTGAACGACTCTACTTTTTCAGGCAGGCTAAAAAGAGCGTTATCGATGCACTCATTATAAAAATCAGTTTCACAACAAAGGACTAATTGGCTCCTTAATGTGTATTGTACTATAACAATGAAATTTTTAAAGATTACATTTTTAGAAAGTTTCTGTGCTCTTAAAAAAACTTATTATTTAAAAAAAAATTTAATATGGGTACAGAAAAACATAATTATAAATATAAAATTATAAATTATAAATACATTAGCACTAAAGGATATGAAACTTTCAACATCAGTCATTTATAAACCCAGAATCTTCACGTATTCTGATATATACATCTACCTATATTATATAGCTGTTTTGAGCCAAGGTGAGATTCAGCCCCCCCCCCCCCCTCGCCCCCCTCAGCCCCTCTTTAGCGAACCTCTCAGCCACCTTCAAAATAACGTTAAAACATTTCAAAAAACGCGTTATTATCTAACATTTATAGTAAAACATATTATTCATTATGTTAAAAGTTCTATTTTTTCCAGGCCAGTACAATGATTTATTTTATTTGTGTATTTTCAATACTTTATTCTGTAACAAGCGGTCGCAAATTCATATTGCGCGTGCTCGTTTAGTCGCGCGATGTTAGCTCGGCATGCAAGCGGTATTGCCAAGTCGTGCGCGAAGGCGCGCATGAGACACTGCGCGTAAAGGTAGACTATTTCGAGCTTGCGACCAGAAAACACGTGCGCAGAGACCAAACTAAAGTATCCCGGTAAACGTATCGTATCGACGAGCATCATCCGAGCAATCAACTCCCATGGTTGACACCTTTGATCCCAGCTTCACGTCCAGAAGCAGATACCCAGCAGCATTTCGGGGAGTATAGCAGCATGGCTAAGAGGGACGCCTCCTCGACCGGATTCTGTCATTTGACCTTGGTCACCGGAGATCGTGCTCGACGCGTTCTTCGCATCTCCATATATCTCACGAATTTCTTCACGCGACTATAAAGACGCCGAAGCCGAGATTTTTGCCACCGAATCCTTGGCTCGTCTACCGGACACCGTGTCCTCCCACGCGACGCGCGTGACTATTGTAAACAATTGAATTGATCAATATATGCAACTATTCTATTCATAAGTTGCGCTTTTTGCTGTTACGAACCCCGTCCTTCCTATCTCCTGTTCGCGGACTAGACAGGGTTGGACTGGGATATAGCCACGGCATCGTCGTCGCCGTTGGCAGCCGAGCAACTCCGTGCGCGGAGAAAGCGCGGCGAGCTTCACTCGCCGTACATTATGTGTAGACGAGTAACTTAGCTGCATTGCAAAGAGTCGACATTGCACCGATGGCAAACGTCCGTGGGCGACACCAGCGTCATCGAGGAATAGCCATGGCGTAGTATTTTAACAGATAGAGAAAATGCTTGGTCTCTCTGGGTCATCTTCGTGACCACCGTGCACAAGGCCCGTTGCCGCGTTACAAACTGGCAAACAATTAATTATTTTGAAAATTATATTGAAGTTAATGGACAAATAATTCCTTTTGAAAGGTATCGGAAATAGAACCGATAGATACGAAACCAAGGGTAACAAGTGAGTCTAAAAATACACGATTGAGAAGCGATCTGAGTGAAGGAGGGGAGACAGACCGCGGTTATGATGATTCTTATGTCGATGATACACGAAATATATTTGATTAAGGAAATGATAAATTAATTGAAGAAAATAGTGAATTAATTAAAGAAAATAAGGAATTTATTGATGAAAAAGATAATGAAAATATTTGTACACGAGATGAAAATATTTATGTTAATCAGAATTTGGAAAATATTTATGTGCATTTCGATACTAATGATCGTGACGTTATAGAAAGTGATGAGTTTAATATTCAAGAAATAAATGACGAATCAAGTGAAAATATATATGCAATTGAATACGTTGACAGTACGCAGGCGATGAAAAGCAGAAGGAGAGCTGTCACAAGACGCTTTTCCTAAAAACTCAAGGTAATAAAAATTTTACGAGGTCACGCAAAATCAAGAGAAAAGTCGTGAGAATATTAGGCACTCCGAATATGGAAAATCAAGGCTACAGAATTTCCAGTATATAAAGGCCGGGAACAAAAGGGTGCAGATAGTCAGTTTCCTTGAACTCGTCATACTAAACGAATCGCTGCTAGTCGCCAGATCCAGTCGATATCAGTTATACTATTCAAATCAGTTATACTATTGAATCAGTTAGTCGCGAGCCAGAACAGCGCGGACGAACTTTGTCGCCACAATAAAACTAGATCGTGTCAAGAATAAGACAAGCGCCACTTTCACCGTCCTCTCTCATCACGGAAAGAGAGCCGACACATCGGAGCATTCATCTGTCAACACCTGCTTCAACGAGGGACAAGCTAGGAGGACCGAGACGCACACCAGCCTGACCGCACTGAACCACCGACGCCAGGCTCCAGAGCGCCAAGGACCCACAGCTGCAGCTTCCTGCTGAGACATCGATACATCCACACACACACACACACACACACACACACACACACACACACACACACCCACCCACACATATTGTAAAAGGTACTTTTCTCTTTCTTTTCTAATAGTGAATAAAATCGTAGTTGCTCTTAAAATTCTAACGGCTTTAAAGTGATTTCGTTATCCGGCTCCCTTTCTCGGAAGGCAGTGACCGCGTCTGCGGTAGCCAAAAGGGATTTCTTTTGAATAAATAAAAATAATAAATAATAGCCGAAGATAGGGACTCGACACCGTAAGTATATTGGTGGGTTACGCACATTCCGACGTAACAACACATTCGTAAATTTTTTAGTTGTTCACTGGGATTGCTAACTCATTTCGGATGAAATGGCTCGCAAGAAAATAGATCGATTGCCATTTTTGGTATCCAGTGATAAATTTATAAAAATTATAAATGCATCTTCATTGCAAGACCAGAAAGCGGCTACAACAGCTTCAGTAATTTATGCATCTTTGAAAGATTGGGGGATTATTAGGCTTAACAAATGCACTGTGCTGTGACACAGCGAATGTAAATTTACGGTTCAAAGGTGGTAAAGCGGTAATCTTACAGCAGTTAATGGTAAAAGATCTGATTTATTTAGCATGTCGCCGTCATATTCTTGAACTTCTATTGAGAGTAGCATTCGAAACAAAATTTCCTAGCACTAGTGGTCCTAATGTGCCTAAATTCAAAAGGTTTCGAGATGAATGGCTGAATTTAGATCACGATTCTTACAAAAATGGATAAGCTGGACTAGGCACATGTTTGAAGAGTGAAATTCCTCGTTTAATTCAATATATAAATAATTTTTTACAAGAACAGCATGTAATTATGAAGAACTATTAGAGCTCTGTTAAGTATTTTTAGGTGTTGGAGAAGGAATGACAATTAAGAAGCCAAGAGCGTTCCACCATGCCCGCTGGATGGCTAAAGCCATCTATTCATTAAAAATCTATTTATTCAGAAAATCTTTCTAGGTGAATAAAAGAGATGTAGTAAAATTATATGCCATTTGTAAATTCATTGTACTTAGATATATAATTTAATGGTACACTGCTCCTTCTGCTATTACCGCTCCAAACAATGATTTGAATTTGATAAAATTAATTAATTTCGATGATGTAGATACATACATATCTGATGCTAATTTACATTAATTTCGAAACCACTTGTGGTATTTGTCACCAGAACTCAGTGTTATTTCTCTCTTTGACAATAATGTTGAAATCACCGTTAAAGAGAAAATTGTAGAATCACTGCAAAGCCATCCGTCGGATGATGAAGATCAAAATGTAAAAAAAATTGACCCGTCTGAGCAGGGCATGAGAATTGTGAAAAAATGCGCAAAAAACTGTTTTTTAAAAACTGGTTCGTGTTAAAAACTTGTATTTCAACTGTATTTTAATGTTGCATTCATAGTTTTTAGGAATAAGGAAGTGATTTCCGACATGGGAGCCGGTATTCGAGCACTTTGGGAAATAAGCGCCACCCTATATATAGATTTAGTATATATAGTTACAGGGTGTACTTTTTCTACGAACAAAGCGCTACACAATAAGATCGCGCTCCCTCGTTGCGGCAGAGAACTCCTCGACGCCTGTGAAATACCCTATTTAGAGAGAGAGAGAGAGAGAGAGAGAGAGAGAGAAATTATAATGTGAATACACCAGTATAATATACTTTCTCTTTCTATTTTCATTATATATATATATATATATATATATATATATATATATATATATACAGGGTGTTTCATTTTAATCCGACCACGACAAAAAAACATGGAAAAACTAATTTTAACGAAAAATGACCTTAACAAAAGTTGAAGGGGGTAAAGGAGGCCATCGAATGACACAAACACCTATGACCTTGAACTCGATTTTCAAGGTCATTTGAGGGTAATTGTGATTTTTTTAAATAGGAACCTCTATTTTAGACCTTGGAATCGGATAGAGCGGAAAAAATTACGTCGCAAAGGATATTTTAAGTTTGCTTTGGTGACCTTCAGAAGGTCAATTCAAGGTCAAATAAGAAGTATCAGCCTAAGATTGTTTTCCTTTCAATTTTTTCGTAGAATTATCATTTTGTTATTGTAATAAACATTAAGAGAATAATTGACTTAAAATGTGATTATGCTTTGCTGACTTCAAAGCCATTTTGTAAGGTCAAAAGTGCAAAAATGCAATATCAAATGTTATGTGGAGTCCATATTTATAACCTAACTTTAGTGTTGCCCAGAAACAACGACGTGGCCGTAATAGGATTGTGTTCCCTTTGGGGTGCTTGATTAGAGTGAGTCTCCTTGCCTCTCACTTTTATTATGTACAGATTTGAATGTAGGTGCCCGAAGACACCACCATTTTTTTGGATTCTATTCAGTTCTTGGGATGTTTTCGTAAGCGAATTTTTATCCTATCTTTAGCGTTACTCAGGAACGACGTGGACACAATTGGCTACTAATTTTTCTCATCGAATTTTGCCTGAATTTATTGTTGAAATAAATAATTTATTTTGTAAAGATGATTTTTCATGTTGAATTTTCCCGCGACTCATTGTTGAAATAGACAATTTTTCTAATAAGAGATCTCTTTTCATATGAATTTATCCTCTACTCATTGTTACTTACACTTAGTATTCAATAGTTTACTAGTTATTGAATAGTTATTGATTAGCCAAACTAATCAAATATCATTTGTTTAACATTTTCTCTTTTTCATTCATTGACCTTTATTTTTTCTATTAAAATTTATTTCTCATCGAAAGCTATCTAATTTGTTCAGTTTGGTAAAAACAAAATTTTTTATTGAACTTGTTATAAATTTGTAACAATGGCTGATTATCCAGCCGCTGAAAGGGTTGATATTTTATTGATTCTTGGTGAATCTAGACGTAATTATCGACAAGCTGCAGCCTTGTATCGAATTCAATATCCCGATAGAAGACATCCAAGTCATACAACGATTCGTGAGATTTACCGTAGAGCTCAACAAGGGCAACTAGCACGGGTTAGAGAACGTCGTAATTACAACGAAGATGATCTTCGTGTAATGGTCGTTTTAGCAATGGTTCATTTGAATCCCCACGTTAGTACCCGTGAAATTCAAAGGCAAAGTGGTATACCTATGGCTACTGCTTGGAGAATACTGAGAAGTCAACGTTATCATCCATATCATATTACTTTGACTCAGGATCTCACACTTGCTGATATGAGGTTAAGGCTACAGTTTTGCCAATGGGCACGACAAATGATTGCTAATGATCGTCACTTTTTTCAATACGTAATGTTTTCTGATGAAGCAAAATTCAAAAGCAATGGAGAGCTTAACCGACACAACGGTCATTATTGGTCGAATGTTAATCCGCATTGGTACAGTCAGATAGATAACCAAAATCGTTGGAGTCTTGATGTTTGGTATGGAATTGTTAACGGATACCTTGTAGGCCCATACTTTTTCGATGAAAATGTAAATGGCCATAATTTTTTACAGTTCCTGAGAGAACGTCTTCCAGTACTTCTTGAAGAAGTAGATTTATACACAAGAGCGAGAATGTGGATTCAATTAGATGGAGCTCCTGCGCACTATGCTCGAATAGTTAGACAATATCTTAATCAAAATTACCGTGACAGGTGGATTGGACGCACTGGGCGTGGAGATTTGGGTGTTCGATGGCCACCGAGATCTCCAGATATGACATCACCCGATTTCTATTTGTGGGAGTATTTGAAAGATGTTGTTTATGAACATGAAAATACAACAAGGGAAGATATGATCCACAGAATTCAAACCGCTTGTGAAAACATCCCAAGAGCTGTATTACTCAGAACAGTAGAACATTTTCAGCAGCGAATTGAATTGTGTATCCAACAAAATGGTGGTGTCTTTGAGCACCTGCGTTGAATTTTAAGCAAAAGTGAGAGGCAAGGGGACTCACTCTAATTAAGCACCCCGAAAAGTGAGAGGCAAGGGGACTCACTCTAATCAAGCACCCCGAAAAGTGAGAGGCAAGGGGACTCACTCTAATCAAGCACCCCGAAAAGTGAGAGGCAAGGGGACACACTCTAATCAAGCACCCCAAAGGGAACACAATCCTATTACGTCCACGTCGTTGTTCCTGGGTAACGCTAAAGTTAGGATATAAATATGGACTTCACATAACATTTGATATTGCATTTTTGCACTTTTGACCTTACAAAATGGCTTTAAAGTCAGCAAAGCATAATCTCATTTTAAGTCAATTATTCTCTTAATGTTTATTACAATAACAAAATGATAATTCTACGAAAAAATTGAAAGGAAAACAATCTTAGGCTGATACTTACTAATTGACTTTCTCAAGGTCACTAAGGCAAACTTGAAATGTCATTTCCGACGTAATTTTCAACAACATTTACAATGACCTTCAAATGACCTTGAAAATCGAGTTCAAGGTCAAAGGTGTTGGTGTCATTAGATGGCCCCTTTTGCTCCCTTCAACTTTTGTCAAGGTCATCTTTCGACATCAGTAAAATAAAACCAGACAAACAGCTGTTTAGCAGATTTTTTGTTATTTGACCTTGAATTGACCTTCCTAAGGTCACCAAAGCAAACTTAAAATATCCTTTGCGACGTAATTTTTTCCGCTCTATCCGATGCCAAGGTCTAAAATAGAGGTTCCTATTTAAACAAATTACAATTACCCTCAAATTACCTTAAAAATCGAGTTCAAGGTCATAGGTGTTTGTGTCATTCGATGGCCCCCTTTACCCCCTTCAACTTTTGTTAAGGTCATTTTTCGTTAAAATTAGTTTTTCCATGGTTTTTTGTCGTGGTCGGATTAAAATGAAACACCCTGTATGTATGTATGTATGTATGTATGGGTGTATTTATACGCATGTATACACACAAAATCATTAAAAAGGCCTTTTGCCTTATAATGAGTTTACTCTCGTGTACTCGTTATGTCCCTCTTTCCCACAATACATCTAAGTATATTTATATGTATATATTATAACATGTATTCTTTTAGCAGCAAGGTATGTGAGAGAGCAGAGAGCCCTACGAGCGCAGAGAGAGAGAGAGAGAGAGAGAGAGAGAGAGAGAGAGCCCGCGCTCCCTATGCTATCGCGTTCCACGCTGTTGCGACAATTAGCTTTCGACCACCGATCCTAATAGTCGAATTTTTTTATTGCTTAGCTTTGTCAACTGCGTGCTTGCGTATCCTGGAGGATTGTTGCTGCTGCAAAGGCGTGTCCCTCGAGGGTCGCTGGGTGGAATAACGCCTTTAAAGAGTCCGCTCTTTGTACCGACAACGAGCAGTGCGCTGATTGCAGCTTGTCTTCCCGCGGTACCCTGCCACACACTCAAGGCCACAAGGCATCTTTCTCGCTGCCCAGCTTAGGCCGTGGACATCCCTTTGTGCCACTGCAGTCGAGCCCACGAGGCATCTGTTGCAAGTCTGCACGAGTGCGAATGTAAGTACCTGCTTAATCGCTATTCTCTCTCTGCATTACTGGCCCTGCTTCGTCTCTCTTTTGCCTCGCGCTTTTGTACACTGTTCTTGCGTTAGATAAAGCTAACTCTAGATCTAATTCGCTCTTGTTATTTCGTCCCTGACTCTACCTTTTCCTGCGCTTCTCTCATTCCTATAAGAGGCTTGCAACTAGCTGCTATGATTTCCTCTCGCAACACCGTCGATAAATGGATTTTCAATCAACGTTTATACACGAGAATAAATAACCCCGTTACAGCCTTAGGCTTAAAAAACTCTACTTTTGCTTCACGTTCCGTAAGCGAAAAGCGTGTGTTCGATTTACGTGTTATAAAAATCAATTATTAAATGTTTATAAAAAACATACCCTATTTTGACATCTCTTATTGCTTCTTCAGCAGTATTGTAGTTATTAGCTTCCATTGTTCGATACATGTTAGATAATTCTACTTGTCTTCGAAAATACATATCTACTGCTGATCCTTTCACAGTGGCACAGGTTAAGTTTTCCATAGTATTCCGTAACTAAGTACATAAATAAAACAAAAGTTTGATCATGGTTATTTCAATTTTTTTGAATAGATAATTTTGCTTCCTTCCTAAGAAAGCCTTGTAATAGTAATTTAAAAGTTTGTATAAAAACATGTAGGAAATGTGTTTGAATGCATTTTTAGTCAAAAATAGTACATTACACAACTAGGGGCGGAAGTTGGCTTTTTCAATCGAGGATGACGATTAAGCACGAGTAGGAATCGAAGACGCCGCAGACACCCGAGACGGACACGAGTGCTCAATCATCATCCTCGATTAAAAAAGCCAACTTTCGCCCCTTGTTGTGTACTGTGCTTTTTATAATTAGAGCATCGATAGCGCTTTTTTAAGCCTGCCTAAAAAAGCAAAATTTTGAAAACTTAAAAAATGTTCAGATTCAAATATCTTAAAAATTTTGAATTTAAAAAAATTTTGAAAATTTACAAAATTTTACCGCTCTTTTTACTGTCTAAATTTCCTTATTTTTGCACTCTAGAAAGAAGTTATCCGTAAGATCACTCAAGTTTGCGTCATAACATGATCCAAATCACTCTTATAGAGTGATTTTCTATCACTCTAGCTATAGAGTCATAAAAATGACAAAGTAATTGAGTGATAAAATTCTCCTGCTCTAAATCACTCGATGTTGGAGTGATTTCGCGCGGAAAATAATGCAAATTTCAAAAGGTACAAATTGACTTATCTAATAATCAGATGTTTGGTTACATTATGCAAGTATTGCTAATTTTATTTATTAATTATTGTTCATATATTATTAACTTAAGTTAATATATAAAGTAGTTGATATATTCGATCCGAAATTCTGTGTACACATGAGTCCTGTTTGAATGAGTAGTTAGTGTACTTGACTATCAAGCTGGAGGTCCAGGTTCAAATCTCGTCGCCGTCAAAAAATTTTAATTTCCTTAATTCTTTATACTAAATAATACATTAGGTAATAATAGCATTTAGCATGAATAATAAATGAATAATAATACGAACAATATAATTAAATAATGAGTTAATAAATAATGAATCTAAAATATAATATTAAAAAAAATTAAATATTTGAAAATTTATATTTTTAATTATTTTTAGGTTAGGTGAAGACGTAGACTTAAGACATGACCTATGAAACCTATACCAGCGTAAAGAGCACAAAAAGTATAAGTTAAAAAAAAGATTAACCCTCTAAACCACCAAAACGGGTATAGGTGCAACAATAATGATATGCAATAATGATATAATAATAATGGTGTAACAATAATGCGGGTAAGAGATATCAATATTAAAGTATAATAGGGGCGCTACCCGCGCCATCATCGTTCGTATACTTTGTATACTTCAACTTACCAGCGTCAAGCTTTTGATTGACACCCGAATGAATAAGCAAAACGTGTGCCAAGATACTATAAATCCTAAAGTACTTCGGGTGTGTGTTTATATTAGACGAATCATTCGTTATAAAAATATTACTTTAGGGGGCTCTCAATTAAAAACATTTTGTTTCCACTGTATTTTTACTAATTTTGACTCAAGCCCTAAATAAACCCCACGAAACTGTACCTAAGGGGAGAACGATGATGAGAAGCAAACGGCCGATTTAAGAAGAATCCAAACTGAGACTAATTACACCTTTTAGAAGGGTGGCTTCTAATCCGGGGTGCACTGTAACAATGTATTTTGGCACAAGCTTTTAATTGGAACCCGAATATATAAGCAAAAGGTATGTTATACTATATTCATGAGGTCATTAAGATCATTATCAAGGCATCTTGGACTAATTATCCATTAGTTCTGTCCCTAAGTAGGAGTGGCTTCCAATTGTAAATTATTTTTTTCTGCTGCATTTATCACGAGAACTAATTTAAACTTTAATTGTACCTGGTTTGGGAGAGTGTTGTGTTACCGCATCGACATTAAAATTTAGAGTCGCGTAAATGAAAATAGGAAAATACTGCGGTATCTAAATAGTCAGAGTAGAGAGAATCCCAGTGCAGAATAAAAGCGCGCAACAAGAAAACGCGCGAGCGCTCACCGTCATAAGCCTGCATGAGCCGATTCGGCTGGAAATCGGAGGGATGTGAGTACTCTCTCTCTCTCTCTCTCTCTCTCTCTCTCTCTCTCTTGGTTTGTCTAAATCGGAAATATGCTTCCTGGATCAAAGCTATGAACGCACGGGAAATGATCAACTGTTCCATGAGTTGCTTCGGCTCAGCGATAAGGTCGACGTGCGCATCAGTAAGGAGCGAAACACCTATGTGAGGCAACATCTCTCTGATGCCCTTAATGTGAATAAAAACATTTGGAAGGAAATGCGCAACCTCGGCCTCCTACCCAAGAGAAAAGAGAAGGAACTTTACGGTTTCTCGATGGGGTCACTCAACGAGCACTTTGCCGGAGTATTTACCTATCCCCTTAACAAATTCTATAATGCAATGGACCTTATTGTGACGGCAAGTAAGGAAGGCTTTTGTTTCAAGCCGATCACTTTTAGTAATGTGGTCATTGCAGTTTCTCATTTCTCCTCACAAGCAGGGGGAGGATGTAATTCCTCACCAGGTGATCATCAAGGCACTTCCTGTCATTGGAAATTGTTTAATTAATATCTTCAGCTCCTCTTTTGCTTAAGGCATCTTTCTGGAAGCCTAGAGAAGGGCACAGCACTTCACCGTTAAAAAGAATGCAACACCATCAGTGGTGAGGGACTTTTATTCGTTCATTCATTTATTTATTTATTTACTTAACTCCAGAGTTACAAAACAATTGCATTCTATACAGAGTTGATATTATTTGCACAATAACACACTATAACGACGCAATCATGCAGAGAAAAACAATATTTTCTGTTCGCAGGTCCAGATTAACAATACTAAAAATAAATGAGTACTGGTTAGTTATTGCTATTTCTTCAGCAATAACGTGCAGTCATACAACATACCATACAATCTCTATGCATGCTTAAGGATAACATAAAACCACGTCGGACTTCCAGACACAGTTCATACCACACTTTTCATTCATAGAAACGTAGGTCGGGTTACAAGAATCCTTAGACTCTCTTCGTCCCAACTCTAATGACAATATATATTATTATTATTTTCTAATAAAAAAAAATTTAACATTGACATATAATCCTTTTAATATTAATATATAAAAATTTTGTTAACACTATCTTAATCATTAGTAAGTGATTTCATGATTTGGTCTTTTATACGAGTAATGCTACGACGACATTAAAGATCTCATTAAATCAGATTATATTGCACAATTTGTTATATTCTATGTATTTGTGTTGTAATTTGGTATTGTAAAGAAAAAACTTTGCATTTAAAATATTATTTTCTAACTTTGTATGATGGCACTTTTCATATTTCTCACTATTCCACCAGTTCCGTACTAATATTTGTCTTGCTGTCATAAATCTATCCGTTGTTGCATTTTTTTCTCTTATGTACGACATTTTCTCTGTTGAGTTGAGCCTAGCCGGGCACGTAATTCCGACAGCACAGGTAACTCTATAGTGTGGAACATTTCTTTGTACTGATTAGATGAGTCACATTTACAGTCTGATATGAAAATTATTTCATCTATTATTACTATGTCTTTATACGGTGACTGTAATTTGAGAGAAGACGCTGAGTTTGTAAAAACCTGTTTCCCTCTTATTCCTCTGTCAAAGTAGAAATATTATATTGTGCAACTAGGGGGGGGGGGGGGGGGGAATTGGCTTTTTCTAGCGAGGGTGATGTTTTGAGCACGAGTAGGAGTCGAGGGCGCCGTAAGACGTTTTCCTCCCAAGGGAGTAATTTTTTCCAGAAAAATTTACTGTTTTTTCCCGCTGCTAAGAAAAACTCGATTTTCCATTCATTTTACATGCATGGAAAGTGGCCTTTTTCGTGCACGTATGACGAAAAAGGCTTTGTTTGATCCTAGATTACTTTAGCTTAGCTTTTTTTTTTTTGTTTATCCGGAGAGTTGGAGAAATGCTTAATGCACCATGACTGGAGCCGTGCGAGGCTCCTCGTGTGTGAGACTCTCCTGGCGCGGGACAACGCCAGGTATACTCACTAAAACTCCACCTCTCGTAGGGCCGCGAAAAAACCCCCCGGTAACCGCTTTCGCATTCCTTCGGGTGGTCGCCTTTCTTAAGCTGTGCTAGCCGTCAACTAGTCTTGTAAACAACCGTCATTGTTTTTCGCGCGGAGAACCGTCTCCACGTACGCCGTTATATCGTCCCAGTTCTGCTTGCTGTCAAGCATCGTTTCAACTACAGTCTCGAGCGTGAACGCCACTATAGTCAGCTCCAGTGCTCTATGCTTTTCAGCACAGTGAGGACAGTCAAAAAACGTGTGTCTTCCCGTTCGTCACCGCAGTATTTACACCCCCGTGTTGCCACCCTGTTCATCGCGAACAGGTCGCTCCTAAAGTATTCGTGACCGGAGAAAAACTGGGTAAGGTAAAAGTTGACCTCCCCCCATTTCCTGTCCACCCACGGGACCACATCTTTTATAAGGGTCCTAGTCCATCTAGCCTTTGGACAATCGGTCCACCTAGTCTGCCAATTGCGCATTGTTATTTCTCTTTCTTCCGCGGCAATTGAGGTGCTATTCAACGCTAAACGAGCCTCGCAGATCCGCTTGCGTTCAATCGCAAGAAGATCTACGGGGATTACCCCCGCGATTACCATCGATACCTCGGCCGCGACCGTCCGGTAGGAGCATGCTATTCTAAGGGCCCCCCTTCGCTGTACAGCCGTTATCTTTTCCCGATACTTATTCATAGTCATAGCGTCGGCCCACACCTCTGCTCCATATAACAGGATAGAGTTAGTGGTCGCCATGAGTAGCCGCCTAACTGTTGGCCTAGGCCCACGGACGTTAGCCATGAGTCGGCTAAGTTGCGCTATTCTAGTCGTGGCTTTTTTACAGACGCGATCTAGGTGCTCCCTGTAGTTCAACTTCGTGTCTAGAGTTATTCCTAGATACTTGGCTGATGGTTTCGTCGTTATAGTCTAGCTGCCTACCTTCATGGGTATGATGGTCTTTCCTGTCAATAGGACAATTTCGGTCTTATCAAGTGCTAAAGTCAATCCGTGGTTCGCCATCCACCATAGCACTCTGCTCATGATCGCGTTTAACTTTGCTTGCGCGATGCCCACATTCTGTGCTGTTATAACGGTGGCCACGTCGTCGGCGTATCCAACGAGCATCACGTCCCCCGGCATTTCGAGTTTCAGAAGCCCATCGTACAAGATACCCCAGAAGTCTGGCACCAAGATCGAACCCTGCGCAACTCCTGCAGTTATATGCCTTCTTTTGCGCCCTTCTTTCGTGCCATACTCGATAACCCGGTCCCTCGGATAATCTTCCGTAAGACGCATAATGTATCGCGGCATACCGAATGATTCTAAGGCAGCAAGTATGTCGGTCCATCTTGCCGAGTTAAACGCGTTTTTTACGTCTAACGTTACCAGAATCACGATGTCTCTAGTCGCGTGTCTAGCTTCCTCTACTTTCTTTACCGTGTCTGTTACCTCTCTAACGGCCCCTATGGTGGATCATCCTTTTCTAAAGCCATACTGTTTATCGGAAAGGTCTCCTGCTTTGCGTACAGCACTTAGTATTCGCGGTTTAACCAGTGCTTCCCCCGTCTTTCCCATTGTGCCTAAAAGACTCAATGGCCTATAGGAAGTATCCGTATCCGCATCTTTTTTCGGTTTTTCAATCAGTACAAGTCTCGCTCTTTTCCACCGCGAGCGAAAAACTCCCTGCACCAGGGACTGGTTGTACATCTCCAAGAGCAGCTCAAGCCGTTGCGACGCGAAAAAAGTGGTTGCTACAAACCTTGCCATGTGAAATATCAAATAATTCTCTTTTACTATGAACTATTGTAGCATCACAATATTTTCGAACAGTTATAAACGACAGCATGGTTTTAAAGTGTTTAAAATTGGAACATAAGAGTACTTATGTTCTGTTTTTCTATTCCACAGATCCCTTAGTTTGACTACAATTGGTTGTACGTGTTATCTAAAACAATTTACTTTTAAAAAAGTAAAAGGTTAGGCGAGTTTAATATTTTCCGCAACGAAATTACAGATAAAAAAGAACTGAGATCAATCAAACAAAGTCAAGTTTATTATATTTAATCATAATACTTAACTTAAAGTTAAGTTGCATGATGATCCATTAGGAACAATTCTCAAGATACTTTCTACGTAACTTGCTATGCCCTTTTTATTGTACTTATAGTGTTAATATGACGTTCTAATACATAAAAAGAAAATTTTAGTTTACCAGAAAACAAAATGAAACGGGCATGGCAAGTTACGTAGAAAGTATCTTGAGAGTTGTTCCTAATGGATCATCATGCAACTTAACTTTAAGTTAAGTAAGCCCTTGATTGAACAAAACAATTTTTCTGCTTTATTATAATTAAATATAATATAATTATATATATTTATATATTATAACATATATTTATTTTTTGATTAATCTCAGTTCTTTTTTATCTGTAATTTTGTTGCGGAAAATATCAAACTCGACTCACCTTTTACTTTTTTAAAAGCCCATTTTTCTTAGAGATTTCGGTCATTTTTGGTAAATTTTTTTGAGTATTTAATATTTATCCAGGAATAAAATATAAGCATTTTTAGCACCTTTCGACTATAACTTTTTTGTAACATTTTTATCACTAACATAAAAACACTAATTTGTTCGGTGGCAAAATATTAGTTTGGTAGCTATGATTGATAATGTATGTTAAGAAAATATGAATAGGTATAAATTGACACTGTCCGCGAATATTATTATTACACTCATACACCAATATCTATAAAGTGCATCACCTAGACCTCGTCATTGGCCACCCTGTATACCTATACACCACAATCGAATGATTTTTACACCTAGACATTAAAAACAATGGTGCAAACTACCTAGACCTCGTCTTCGGCTACTCGGTACACCTAGACGCCGTTCTAGTATGATTTATTTACCTAGACACTAAAAACTACGGAGCGCACTACCTAGACCTCGTCATCGGCCACCTTGTACACCTAGACGCTGTTCCCATATGATTTATTTACCTAGACACTGAAAACCATGAATCGCACCACCTAAACTTCGTCATCAGCTACTCTGTACACCTAGACACCGCCCTTGAATAATTTTTACACTAAGACACTGCAAAATACCTGCACCTTGTCATCGGCTACCCTGGCCACCTAGTAACAGTTAATGCTCCGGAACGCAGAATATGCACCGGCAACCTCTTAATTCTAAATATCGTGATATATTATTATTTTTTCTTGAGAAAGCAATATTGTGGTACATATTATATTATTGTATTATTAAAGTGATCTTGTCTATGCTTGATTGTTTGTATTATATAAATAAAGATTGTTTGTATTATATAAATAAAGATTGTTTGTATTATATAAATAAAGATTGTTTGTATTATATAAATAAAGATTGTTTGTATTATATAAATAAAGGCATTTTTTGACAAGTTCTATTAAAAATCGCTGATAAGCACACTGAAACGGTCTGCGAAGTGTTAGTACGCGAACGCGACGAATTCGTGACCCGAGGTTAGTAAATGAGGAGATGAGCACATCCGAAGAACGACAACATATTTTGATCCACCCGGTAATATCTATTGAGTGGATAAAAGCCTTTCCTATCCTCTGAAGTGGTGGACCCACCAGAAGGGGGCTGCTCGTGTGTTGGAGGAGATGAGTAGGGTATATCCACTACGCATGTCCCGCACACTTAGGTAAACCATGCAGCTATTAGACTGATGTGTGAGGTACTACATCCGAAGGGGGGTGAGAGTGGGTGATACTAATAAAGGGTTTAAATTATTAATATATTTATAAAAGTTCTATGACTGGTTACCCCCTCAGGGAGTAATATTAAAGCTATACCAATCCATGCCATTGATCAAATTTTTTTATTTTGAGAAATAAAATAATAAATTAAAGTTTTATATAAAAATGTTTTTCTAGAACCTTCAGGACCATCTATAAATGTATTTTATAGATGGTTATGTATTTATTTAAATTCTATAAACGAATAACGCGTTAAACGACTGGATCGCGTTCCCTCGATGCGGCAGAGAACTCCTCTACGCCCGCGAAACACCTCCGTTGTATGCAGCTGTCTCAGCTGCTTCTGTTTTGCTGGGTCTACGCTCTGCCTGGCGCGTGCTCGGCTGCTCAACTGTGTTAGATAAGTACTAATAAATAACGCCCACGGAGGCGGCGGTATTCGTAGGAAGGGACAGGGATAGGAAGTAAACAAGCGAGGCTTAGAAATGACGAAAAAGCACGTCAAATAATAAGTCTAAGTTATATTCCACTAGCGCGTCAAAACCATGAGTTTACAAGTATAAGAGAATAATAATAATACGCGAGTCGCCTACAAATCGCGCTCGCACGATTATATCGCCGTGAAGGTCGCGCGTGCTGGATCGTCCTCGCACGGGTAATACACACTCTCATGCACACAATCACAGTCACTGCGCGTCACACAACCTTCACGATCTCGTCGCCGACGCTCCTGATCCCTAACAGACTGCAGGACTCAACGTTGCTGGACCGCTCAGCAGGGAGATCAGGAATATCCGGACTCCGCGTCGCACTCACGCACAAGGTACAATTCGATCCGCTGGACACAGCACAGCACACGATATCACGAGCGAAGTCCTATTTACGGTTTACCTTCCGAAGGCCGAGTGCTATCTAAGTGCGCACCTGAAGGATTAGCCCGCGCGCTTGCTATCTTTATCTCTCTCGCTCTTATTCCCGAATTCGCACCTATTTTTCCTCGCGCAGGCGAGTCTACCCTGTTTCGTCGCGGCGCAGCGGTACTCATACCGCTACGAGTTAGCCGCGGTGCTCAACTTGTTACAACCCCCCCCCCCCCCGCCCCTAGAATCGATCTATCGACCAGATGGTGACTCTATTCATTCCGTCCGCGACGAACCGAAGCATCGTGTATCGCGTCCGCGACTAGGAATCTGGGGATGCTGAAGCGATAAAAAAAAAACACATTATTACGGTGACTACCGTTACTAGGCTTTATTTGGCCTTGTGTAGCCGAACATCTGGGCACTTGTTGCTGCGCGATACCTTGGGGTGCCCGCAGATATAGCACGATTTATGGGACGTCTTCTCCGACACCCTAGAGGTTGGCGTGCTAGTTCGCCCCGGCGCCAGGAACCGGCGTGCGCAGGCTTTTGCTTTGGCGAGGGCCGCCTCCGCCCGAGCGACCTTTCGCTCGGCTTCAGCGCGCTAACGCCGCTCCTTAGCTAGCTGGCGCTTGCAGTCCTCGCGCTTCCTCTGCGGCGTAGAACGCCGCTCGCCCCTCCTCGAGCAAGCGCGCCCATTTGTCGGCGCCCCGGCATATCGCCAACGCCCCCTCTTCTTCGTTGTCTTCTTCGGGGGCGAGATACGCCTTCACCTCGTCGTCGGGAGGGAAGGTGCTCGAGGGGTCTTCCCTTTCGCCCACCTGACGTATCACCACGTGAGGGCGCTCGTCCTTTCGGGCCAACGCGGCCATGACCCTCTCGAATGCGGCCTGTAGATCCTCGGGATTCATACCTAAGCAGACAAAAACCTCTAGCTTAAGTCGGCAGCCCTTTGTGCGCGCGTTTTTCGCGGTGACGCCGACGGGTTAGTAGGTGTCGTTGCATGCACGCGGTTGCGCGAACCCTTCAGAGTCTCTGGCGTAGGTCTCACACGCCTAGCCGTGTACACCTTTTTCCTTGGCCGGCCTCTCTTCTTGGTCGCAGGGTTTATTACAACCACGCGCATCTTTTATGCTCGCTTTGGACGGTCGGCGACTTCGTTCGCTTTGGACGCAATATCACTCTGTTCGCAGACAGAGTCTCGCTCGCTTTGTGACGGTGCTTCGCTAGCGCCCACGTCTATCCTCGCGTCCCTCGGAGGTTGAGCGTCGCCATCTTTTTTCCTCTTCTGCGACTCTTCGTCCGTCGCTGACAAATAGAAGAGTTTCAGCTGCGCAGCTGGTGCAAAATCTACTTGCTCGCCCATCTCATCGACGAGTCGATAAGTATTGGTGCCGCATATTTCTACTATTTTATACGGCCCATTTGGCGCTAACTTCGCAGAGCGTTGCTCCGCTCCAGAAGACAACACGTGATTTTGCCTCATCACTAAGTCTCCGACTTTGTATGACGCCGGTTTACGCTTGGCGTCATAATAGCGCTTCTGGCGATCTTGCGCGTTCTGCGTTCTCTGCGACGCTTGCTCGCGCAGCTAGAATAAATCCCACATGCGATTATGCCATGCATCGATCGCGCGTCGCTGCAACTCTTCTTCTCAACATACATCAATATGGCTGGACTCACGCCCGTCGAGAAATGAGGTACGGTATTATACCCGAATGCGATGTCACTCAATCGCTCGTCCCATGTATTATGGTTCTCCGCGATCAGCGCGCGCACCATGTTTTTAATGGTGGGGTTTACCCCCTCTACTGGGTTCGCCTGGGGGTGATAAGGTGGCGTCAACTCGTGTCTCAAGCCTTGTTCCCTGAGGTATTAATCAATGGCCTTATTTTTTAACTATGTGCCATTGTCCGACAGGAATACCTCTGGCGCACCGTACCGCCAGAAGATCCGCTCTCGGAGATGCTGCAGGATCGTCTTCGCGTTCGCCCGCTGAATTGGAATACAGTCTATCCAGCGGGTGAACAAGTCTTCAAATATGAAAATATATTCGTTTCCTCGAGCGGTCTTAGGTTTCGGCCCCATGAAATCTTCTTCTATGATCTGCCATGGTCGAGTAATCACTCGTTTTCCCATCAGGCCGCTTGGCGAGCGCGACTTTGCATTGCTAACAAACGAAGCATCGTCGATCAAACTCAGTGACGTCAGTATACATACTGGGCCAGTAATAGTACATTGCGACGCGCACACAAGTTTTCTCACGCCCCTGGTAACCGGCTGATGGCTCGTCGTGACAATCTCGCAAGATCTCTGCTCGCATTTCTTTTGGTACGACAATTTTCCATGCCGTATCGTCATTCATAGACGCTGGCAATTTCTTATCTGGGCAGAAGTAGTACAGCTGCCCGCTGTACATTTTATACAGTGGATCTTTGCTCGGATGCAGCTTTATCTCGCGGTTCTTTTCGCAGTACCATTCGTCCTGGGTTTCGCTTGCCCATCCGACTGCCTCGACTAGTACTGCGTCTTTTTCGTACATACGTGACAATGCGTCTGATTTTAACAGGCCTGTACTATGCTGTAGTTTCTCTCGGCTTTCGACATTGTGCGGCTAGCGAATTCCAAAACCCGCTCTTCTCCGTTGATTACTTGGGAAAGTACTGCGCCGAGACCGGTGTCACTGGCGTCCGTCTGCAACACGAAGTGTGATTCAAAATTTGGGCGAGCTACTCTGCCTTACAGCATTGAAACATTTGCGGCGGAGAGGGACCCTTGAGCTTTCTCGGAAAAGTTCACCAGCTTTCATGTTGTTTTCGCGGCGGCAAACGGCTGCATGGTGACGTGGCGCGTTGCGTACACGTATACACAGCTACTCCGCCTCACAGCATCGAAAATCTGCGTAAATCGGAAATTCAGCATCTGAAAAGTAACCATCCTCTACCGCCACATTCTTCACTACATCATATAAGCTTAATTTTGAAAATATTTTTTTTTTTGCGTACGTCTAATAAAAATAAAGCTTTATTCCTCTTTTTGCATTCACTGAAAAAATTATTATTTCATTTATAAATAAGGTCTTGAATGTGACGTGGGTGATGAGGCGAGTAGCCCTCCGACATTCGAGCTTTTTTCAATTGATTTTCAGAGCTTGCGCGACATAGAACTCGTGAACCGCATCGCGGCATTGTTTTTACGCTTAGCTGCGTGCTTATTTCGTCGAAATTTTCTGTGGTTTCGAGGAAAGCTGCTAGTCGAAAGTCGAGCTCGTTTCGGTTAATAATTAAAGCTTGCGCGACACAGACCTTGTGCACCGCACAGCGGCCGCGTTTTTACGCTAAGCTGAGTGCTTACCTCGTCGAAAATCTCTTCGGTTTCGAGGCGAGCTGCTAGTCGAAAGTCGAGCTCATTTCGATGAATTTTGGGAGCTTGCACGACAGAGACCTCATGCATTGCGCCCCGGCCGCGTTCTTAGGCTAAGCTGCAAGTTTATGCTACTAGAATATATCCTGGGTGACGTAGCGAGCTGCTGGTCAAGATTCGAGAACGTTTCGATCAAGTTTTGGAGCTTGCGTAACAGGGCGCTCGTGCACCGCGCTGCAGCCCAATTCATAAGCACAGCTGCGTGCTTTCCTCGCCAAAATTCTCGTAGGTTGCACAGCGAGCTGCAAGTTGAAAGTCAAGCTTGATTTTATTAATTTATAAAGCTTGCGCGACAGAGACCTCGTAAGCTGTGCCGCCGCCGCATTTTTTGCTGAGCTGCGTTTTTACGTCGTCGAAATACTGGTGAGTCTCGGGACAACTAGCCCTTCCAAAGTCAAGCTTGTTTCTTTCAATTCTTGAAGCTTGCGCGACAAAGATTACTTGCATTCTCACGCTGATATGGCAATAAATGTTTATATTTAATCAGGGCGGAAGTAAGCGCAGCGTCACGCCAAATCGGCCAGTGTGTTGCTGCAAAAAAATTCATGATTTGAAAATCGCCAGCAGTAGATCTATCGTTGCCTGCCGTCTTTATTATCGCAGCCAAGTTCGTCGTCGCAGCCGGATTCGTCGAAAAGACGTCTTGGTGATCGGGCTCACCGTCGCTGCCTGTTTCTGGGTCTGCTTGTCTGGGGCTTGAAGCTGCGCAGCGGCGGCACGGGCGCCTGAGCCGGCGTCAAGCTGACGCAGAACGAAGGTACGAAATCCGCCGCGTTGACGTCTACCAAGGAGAACGTACACTTGACGGATTTGTCCAAGCAATCGGCGACGCCGTTGTCGTCCGCCTGCTGCTCCCACAATTCCGACGCTACGCTATTGGCCATGACTTTTTACACGTGCTCTCTGTCTTTACTTTCTTAGGAGACCACTGATTGGCTTTCTCTCGTCGTCGCTACCCTTGAATCTGCATGCTTCTTATTAGACCTCGTCCAAAATATATCATGCAAAATTTCCACGATAAGCCTTTTTTCCGATAAATTAACTCCGATATATTTTTTTTCTGTCAATCACTCTTTAGCCCATTCTTGACCTCGCAATTACCTCAATGACTATAGTTCGCCGGGTTTCAGCTCTGCAATCCTTTTGTTCTGGGATTGATCTGGCAACGCTGCAACTTCTACTCTTCTTTCTCTTTTTTTTCTATCTCGCACTTACTGTAGTTCTCGGCGCCGCTCTCGCTCGGGAGTTATTAAAAGCAAAAAGCACACACACACAAAATCTCGCTCTTCACATTAATACTTTTTACCTTCAGGACGCTCTGCTGCCACTCCGGCCCAGGACTCGCGCTGTTTGGAACGCTGCAATTTCTTGCAACGTTATAGCAACAAATCACTTAAACTTAATAAATTAGTGCAGAAATACCTGATAAAAATAAAAATAAAAAATAAATTATTTGCTGTCGTACAACAACTAATGAGACATTTATGGTACTATAGATGTACTTATTTTAAAAGAAATTGGAAATTTTTCTAATTTTAAAAGTCAATTAAATAAATAACTACGGCCAAAAGGACCCTATTTATTATTGTTAATAACTATATGCTCGTGTATGCAGACGAGCCCGTGGAGGTGGCGGGCTCCAGGATTAGTTAATAACAATATCTTGGGTTATCGTAAAACTTAGACTAACTATTTGTTCAGGAAAAAGCGAATTTGTGCAACACATAAATAAAAAAAAGTAAAGGTTTGAAAAAGGAGTATATTTAACGGAAAAGAAGAGTACAATGTCAAATGAGCTAAGTTCGCGACAATGAATCTCGGTCGAAGGGTACGAGATGATTGACTCTTGTCGATCAGTCTCTCCACTTAATCGCGCGTCTTATCGCTAATCCAGTAAGCGCCGAAGGAGCCCAAAGATGACCGAGCGCGTAAACTCACACTAGACTTATTATGGCATACTTTTGATTGTACGTGTGTGCGTACCTAAGGCGCCGTCAGCGCGGCTTCGTCAGCGCGGCCTGCAGCCACGGGTCGACCCGTCGGTCTCCCCGCGCAGAGGTGACCTTCAGATACATGGAGCAAGCTCCTGGTAAGGTCTGTGACAGTCTGAGAGTGGTCAAACCACCCTCAACTGGATAGCCTGACAGCCATGGATCGCACTGCCGATTCATGCAGATGCCGACTTAGCCGCGGAGGAACGCCCGCTGCTCTAACTCACCGCTCTTGGTGCTCTTCGCGCGCTTTTGTTTGATTCTACCTGGAACAATTCGTCCCCGCGAACAAAATTCGGCTAATTTTGTACCACTCACACTCGCACTCATTTGCACTGTGCTGCCTGCATGTTTGACTCTTTTTCGACAGTCGTGATTAACCTAGCGCGTTATTTTAATGATAACGCGGCCTGCAACTCGAGTGGAGGAATCGATAACGGCCTAAGAGGTGCTACGCGTGACTTTGCCATGACTAACGCTACATGTGCCTGCTTGTCTGATAAGCTAAAACGCATATAAACGGATCGGCATTTTTATCTTTCACGTGAATCGCGCTACACTGTGAAGATTTAGCCCCAAAAATTAAACACGTTTCTTCGTATCCATCTGGCTCGCGATCTCTAGATATATCTGCTCCGCACCATAAAAATCTTTGCGCACCGCGATCCCGCCAGAAATCGCAAAAGGTCAGGACCCGTATCTAATTGATCGTTCATGCTATCGCTGTCCGTTTCATTACTCGCGTGTTGTACAATTTTTACTCGGCCGGGTATGTTTACGCTTGTTACACCGAAAAACGACAAGAACCAATATCGCTCTCTAATAATATCTACAACCTTCCTAGCATAACCTAACGCAATGAGCCGTTGCATTTCTTTGTAGAACATCGCGCCGTAATTTTTGTTTCTATCTAATCTCCTTTCGAGGATCATAAGATCATGCATCGCGGTCGTACGACTATCAACCTGCGGCACGATATCGTCTTTCCACATCAAGCCTGTTTTCCATGCATTTTCTACGCATTTCGTGGTTTTCTGCAAAATTTTAAGCGCGCGCTTATATCTTGCATTCGGACGTTCAATCTTACGCACGCCAATCCTTAATCAAAAAATATTCTTTAAGAGGTATATTTCGTCATCGTTTGAAGTTGCGTTTTCAGTTTCAGAAGCATCCGCTGGCCTATTAGCCTGCTTGCATGCTGCAATCCTGGCTCGCTTTTGACCGTATTGATGGATGGACGTGTCTCTAAAGAAGCGATTAATTCCCAGTTGTCTTGACCTATAAGAGTTTCGGGCTTTACGTTCTCGTATGACTGTGTAAACACTCTTTCTTTCTTAGCAAAGTACCAAACGATATCACCGCTCAACGTTTGCGAAGGAAGCTGTAAGTCCGTTTCTGCGATCGTGTTACTTATACGATATTCTGCGGATTTGCTGTTTGTTCTAAAACCGACTTTCTCGCACGGCATAGTAACTGCTTCGCGATCATTTATTCCCCATAAAGCTAATCGCATCGGTATCCCTTCTACGCCGACTTCCTGTGCCAACCGTCTGCTTATAAGCGTTATCGTCGAACCGTCATCTAAAAGCGCGAACGTTTTCTTATCCCTCGTTGCGCCCGATACGTTCACAGCCATAATTTTGAGTAATGCGCCCAGTGTACTTAGTCAAGCTTCGTTTCTCGCAATCAATAACGCATTGCCCGTTTGTTAGACTCGACCTTCTTTGTTCGCATTACGTCCGTTATCTTTTTGGTTTTGTTCTGTCACATGCTTCGTCGTGTGCAACAAAATGCGATGACGCCCTTTACATTCAGCGCAATTAGGGCTTTTGCATTTTGCCTTCACCCAAACACTCATAGCACAAGTTGCATTTTAGTGCAATAAACCTACGCCTATCGAGAGGCTCACGTGCAAACACCTTACAATCCGAAATCTTATGAATATACTTTTTACAGAACAAGCAGGAGTGCGATTATGTGCTCGCCATGTTCACGCAATCCAATTCTGCCGACCCTGACGTTTCCGTCTCATTGTCACTATCGATCGCCGCGGCGAATACATTTACGGCTTTTTTCTGCACGCCGGGTTTCTTTGCGCTTCGGGCTTTTCACACCCCTCATCGTCGGCGTCGCAAAGTCCTTCCGCTACTGCCTATTCTGCTTCGCGAAACAGAAAATTCGCATTACAATTTCTTTTTCAGTAGATTTTATGTACACCTGGTGCTCATTCTCGTAGACATTATCTCGTCGACCTAGCGGTCACCCTGACACCTGGACATCGTCTACAGGGAGGTAGTACATGTAAGACTACTTATTTTTATTAATTTCTTAATATTCAGAAAATGACTTCATAAAATAACGTTTTTTTGGTCCAATTTGTGACATGTTTAATCACATCCACTCTTAAGGGACGAAGTTGCCGCGATGAGTTCGCCTTCTGTAAAAGGAGGTATCTCGTCTGCCGGTATTTCCGCCGCTTCTGTCTGAAGTCTGATGGGGTGTGTGGGAAACAGTCCCTTGATTACTTTTTCCATCGTTTCAGCTTCCATAGGTTCCGTGCCTTTTATTTCACCCATTATTCGTGTAGCGATCGCGTATTCATCGCCGAATGGGTCTTTCACAACGTCGTCGATGATCTTTGTCCAGCGGCGGCGCTTATTCTGTTTTATAGCGTCTCTGAAAATTTTTTGCAATTCGTCCTGTCTTTTGTTTCCAGGCTCTTTGAGCCCTTCTTCTAGCATGGAAATTTTCTTTTCTAAGCTCCCAAATGTCCTGTTACAATGCCGCTACCCTAAGCGGGTCTTGGGCGTTGTCGTCCAGATCGGACGGGTGGGTGCCTATCACCACTACACAGCGCGTCCTTAGGTTGCGGATAGAGGAACAGCCCCTGAGAAAGAGGTTAGCTGCGAATAAATTTAATAAGCAGCCGCGGACAGCCGATAGGAACAGGCGTGGGTGTGATGAGCCCACACTGTCGAACGAATTCATCTAGAAACACTACGCAAGCACCACAACAACAAAAACACTTCACATTATCTCTTATTTCTCAATCTATCTCTTTCATCACACATTACAAAAATGGGCAAAAATCCTGCTGCCGTGGAGGATGCGGGAGCGATGACAACTGCCCCGAAAGGGGATGTGTAGAATGATTCGTCACCTGGTCTTACGCGGTAACGATGCGAGCGAAGGCGCGCTGCCTTGCAGGGGGGCGTTAGGATGCGAGAATGAAACCGTAGTGTGTCTGACGACGAATTGACACTGTCCTCGTCAAAGTCGGAAAGCTCTCATACTTAGTTCTAGAGAGGTATGGGGGTTATCACCTCTAGAACGGTGGACTCACCTGCGATCGGAACAGGATCCGAAGCGCGCGGGTTTTAACATAACATCATGGCTCAAAAAAATCAAATCCGAACCAAAAGGGACTTAAGGGTTGGAACTTGGAATGTTCGCAGTCTATACAGAGCAGGTGCGTTTAAAGAACTCGTAAAGGAAGCTGATAGGTACAATCTAGATTTGGTAGCAACACAGGAATCGCGGTGGCCAGATGACGGAGTACTAGCATCGGGTAACTTCACGTACCTGTATGGGGCCGGGAGTGGGGGATCTCTAGGCACCGGATTTCTCGTAAGCAAAAGCATCATACATTCGGTTAAAAGTTTCAAATCCGTCAATTATAGGCTCTCGTACATCATTATCGAAGGTGAATGGTATAGATATGTATTCATTAATGTACACTGTCCTACGGAGGACAAAGAAGAAGAAGCTAAGGATCTCTATTACGAAACTTTAGAGCAGATAATCGACCAGTTCGCGTCTTACGACACAAGAATAGTATTAGGCGATTTCAATGCTAAAATAGGTAGGGAGGAAATGTTTAGGCCTACTATAGGGAAGGAAAGCCTGCACGAAGCCAGCAATGATAACGGTATTAGGGTCATAAATTTCGCAGCGGCAAAAGATCTTATAATCAAAACTACGTGTTTTAAGCACAAGAACATACACAAAGCAACGTGGACATCGCCGGACGGGGCCACACAGAACCAAATTGATCATTTCCTCATTGAAAAAAGACGTCATACTAATGTTCTTGACGTAAGGGGTTACAGAGGGGCAGATAGCGACTCGGACCACTTCCTAGTAGTAGCCAAATTAAGAGCTAGACTAGTAGCGAATCAAAATAGTAAACGAGCAAACAAGGTAGAAAGCTTCGATATTGAGAAACTACGAGATAGAATAGAGCGAATTAGGTACCAGATAGAAATTAATAACAGGTTTCAGGCACTTGAAGAAGCAAACACATCGCCGGAGGAGAATGACGAACCGAATAGCTTATGGGGGGACATCGAAAAAACGGTAAAAGACGCCGCGAACAAAGTACTGGGTAAAAAGAAAAAGCCAAAGAGCAAACCATGGTTTGACGAAGAGTGCGAACTCTGGTTTGAAAGGCGCCAAAAGGCTAAATTAGATAGCTTACAAAATAGAAGCGATAGGACCGTAGAAGAGTATTCTAACGTAAGGAAACAGACAAGCGCGATCTACAGAAATAAGAAGCGGGAGTATCAAAAGGATCTTATGAGGAGAATAGAAACTAACAGTAAGGAAAATAACCTCCGCGAAATGTACAGAGGGATTAACGCCATCAGAAAGGGTTTTAGGAGTAGAGCGCAATTGAGGAAGGACGAAAACGGGGACCTCGTAACAAATGACAACGAATTACTGTCGCTGTAGAAAAATTATTTCGATAAATTATTAAACGTGCACGAAAATAGCGAAGAATTAGGGGACGAAATTCACACTGCTGAACCCCACGTGGAGGAACCGAGCTACCAAGAAGTAGAGGCCGCGATTAAAAAACTAAAAAACAACAAAGCCGCGGGAAATGACTCTATACCAGCTGAGTTACACAAATATGGTGGCGTCGAGCTCACTTTCAAAATCTATAAACTAGTATGTGCCATCTGGAGAAATGAAACAATACCCGAAAATTGGAAGGAATCTATCATTATACCGATTTTTAAAAAGGGGGATAAGACAGACTGCAATAACTATAGGGGTATTTCACTTTTAGCAACGTGCTACAAAGTTCTGTCAAACGTAATACAAGCTAGACTCACTCCATTCGCGGAAGATATAGTAGGAGATTATCAGTGCGGATTTCGGCGCAATAGATCGACGAGCGATCAAATGTTTATCATAAGACAGTTGTTAGAGAAAAAGTGAGAATTTTGCGAAACCATACACCAACTATTTATAGATTTTAAAAAAGCGTACAACTCTATTAAGCGAAGCAAAATGTATCAAATTCTAGTACTTCTCGGTGTACCGAAAAAACTCGTGAGATTAATTCAAATATGTCTGAACGGAAGCACGGGAAAGGTCCGAGTAGGCGGTAATGTATCAGAACCCTTCATGATACGCGATGGTTTAAATCAAGGGGATGGGCTCTCTACGGTGCTGTTCAACTTAACGTTAGAGTATGCCGTTAGAAAAATGTAGTAACCTACCTACGCCAGCTGGGCGTAACGCTTAATGGAACAACGCAAATACTAGGCTACGCAGATGATTTGGATATACTGGGGGATTGTAGGGAAACGGTAGCAAGACACGCGGAAATCCGAGAATATACAGGACAATAATACTGCCGGTGGTTCTGTACGGGTGCGAAACGTGGGCTCTCACTAAGCAGGCGGACAACCGTTTTAGGGTATTTGAAAATAAAGTCTTGCGAAGAATATACGGGCCGAAGAAAGATGAGGAAACCGGGGAATGGAGGAGACTACACAATGATGAGTTACACAATCTGTACGCGTCACCAAATATTAACAGAATAATAAAATCGCGCAGATTGGGATGGGCAGGGCACGTAGCGAGAATGGGAGACGACCGTACGGCAGCGCTTGTCATGAAGGGCAGGCCGATGGCAACGCGACCTATAGGTAGACCTAGACGTAGATGGGAGGGCAACGTAAAAGCGGATCTAGTAGAAATAGGACGGGTGGGTGTCGATCGGAGAGGTGCATCTTGGGTGGGGTTGACACAAGATAGGGCAGCGTGGAAGGCTTGCGTAGATGAGGCGATGAACTTTCGAGTTCCAAATGCCATGTAAAAAAAGAAAAAAAAGCTCCCAAATGTCAGTCTTCTCTGGTGGCTGGTAGATACCTTGGGCATGGTCGCATTGCCGATCTCAGTACTCAGATTAGTATTTCTTTCGACTATTGTCTTTGATCTTTCGCGTCCGCCTAATTCGTGTGAGATCCTGTTGGATGGGAGGTTCGTACTTTGTTATCATTATTATTTTTTTATTTTATTTATTTATTTATTTTTTTATTTTCGTACCTTATTATCATTATTAGTACATCTGTATTTTTTGGAGATAAAATTACTCCTTCATTAATATTTTGTTTATTGAAGGTGCTACCATAAGTTTTATTAATAATATTGTTAGTGCATAAAATTTCTTTTAGTATTTAAAGCCAACATTTAAAAGCCATTTGTAACCTTAATTATACTTTTCTTAGAAAATACAATTCAAATGAAATATTTGTTTCGTAATAGATAAATAAAAGATAAGGATTCAATTTTATTATTATGTATATGCAATCTTTTGAGTATACTAAATATTATAATTCATATAATATGATGAAATGAAAATTATCAAACTTAATCAAAACATTACCAATCCGTGCTACAACGCAGCCTAATGACACGTAGGTAATTTCTATTATTTTTATGAAAAAACTAATTTCGAATATAATACTTTTATAAAATTGATAGTAAAATAAAATTCATTGAATTAATTATACAAAAAGTTAAAAATTTGGATACATTTTTTGTTGTATTTACTATATTGAAAAGGTTTAGGATTAAAATACAACGAGCATTAGAGTCCTTGATTGTATATTAAAAAATATATAGATTGATCTACTTTTTAATTTTATAATAACTTTTGATTATAACATTTAATTATACTTATTGTATGTTTTGATATATCTTCTATAAATGTTAATAATAATAATAATAATAATAATAATTCTTTATTATATCATTTAGTCAGTGTTTACAATTTTAGTACTTTCGTTATTTACACTTTTCTGTTCTCTCTCTCTCTCTCTCTCTCTCTCTCTCTCTCTCTCTCTCTCTCTCTCTCTCTCTCTCTACCCTATTGTGTCGTGTCATGTCATGTTGCTCTGTAGGTTATGTTTCTGTGTGACTGAGTGTGCGTGTGTGTGATCACTCCTGCTACTCCTGTTTTCGTGCCTGGGTGTGTATGTATGTGATTTTACGTGTTTGCGTGTCTGTCGTTGTATGTGTGTGTGTATGTATGTAAGTACTCTACTCTTATCTCTTTATGTGTGTGTGCTATTTACATTCTCTCTTCTCTCTTCTTTTTGCTTTTCACCCTCGTTTCTTACTCCTCGTCCCCTTCTTCTGATTCTCCCGACCTCTAGATCTTGTATCGTCCCTTATCACCTTTTTCTATCCCTTTTCCTTTCTTAATTATTTTCTCCTTCTTCTCATCCCATTTGTACGTCTCTCCCTCAATTTCGGCTACCCATTCTTTCTTATGCGATACCTAGCCCTCCTCGTTCTCATCCTCTTCCCTTCTCCTTTTCTCCCTCATAATCAGTGCTTTGGCCCTTATCTCTTTGAATGACAGCGACTGCTCCAACCTGATCTTGCCTCCTTCTTTAATTTCTGCCCTTCTCTCATATATAGCTTCCATATCTTCTTTCTTCTTAAAAATAATTGTTTTTTGTATCTTCATTTCCCACTCTACTCCCTCCATGATGTCCTCTAGCAAGTCTTTAATTGAATCTTTCTTTGTCCAGTTGTTTAAGTGGATGATTAATCCTTACTCCCATACCTTGCATCTATTGTCCCCTCTCATGTGACTGTAGCTGGCCGCGTCAGTTCTTCGTTCTCTCAAGATTCTTTCTTCTCCTCTCTCAAACCTCTTCTCAACTCCTGCTTCTTCTTTATCACTTCTACTCTATTATTCTTACCTGCGCGTCCATTCTTCATCTCATCTATCTCCTTCTACATGCTTCTCATCTTCCCCTTTAATATTTCTACATTCTCTCTCACATCTTGCAGTTTCTTTTCCGAGGCTTCTTTTTTCTCTCTTAAACCTCGCCTTTATTTTCCAACCTTCCACCTCCTCTCTGAAGTCTCTCATCTCTCTTTTCTTTTTCTTGTCACCGTACATCTTCTCCTTTTTACTTTTTCATCTTCTCCTTTTTCTACTTGTTTTATCTTTACTAACCTCTTTCTTTCTGTGGTTCACTGTATGTTTTCTTTTCTGTGCTGCTCTGTTTCTTATTCCCCGTCCACGTTTCTATATCCGCCTGTGACTTTTATTTTTTCCACTGTTCCTGCCGTTCCACTCGTCTTCCTTGCTCACTAAATGTCCCTGCACTCTATTTGGTTACTTCGTCTGGTTCCTTCTTGCTTCCCCTATCTGATTTATCTTCTCCTCTTTTCTATTGCTACCGTTTCTATTCGATTGCGCTTTGCGTTCTATCGTTTGCTCTTTTCTTAATTGTTCTGACTGTTACCTGATTTGCTGCATCTCGAAAATATGCGTTCATAAGACTCTTCCTCTTCTTTATATAACTTTTAGATTTATTTCCTATTCTAAATCTTGCCGTCATCGCTAGCCCTTTTTTCCCTGTGTTACCTACTCTCCTCAGATATTCTGGAGTCTCTCCCTGTGGTTTCATAAATTTTTTTATATTTCTTGCTTGTCTTGACTCTTTCATTTTGCTTTCCCAATTCTGCCATTGTATGTCCTCTTTCCGTTCCAGCTCTGACCAAACCTGCTCTCCTGCTCTCATTCTTCTGTGGTATTCAAATAGTGCCCAACCTCTTTTATTTAGCCCCTCTTCTTTGTGACTTCGCTTTTTTCCTTTTTCGATATTTTTGTCCCCTTCTTTTTCTAGTAGCTTCCAGTATTCTCTCCAAAGGGAACCTTCTTTTGCTTTACTTAGTTTCGTCTCTTATTTTATTGTTCTTCTCCTTGTCCTTGTTTCTAGCTCGTATCTCTTAGTCTCTAGTTGTAGTGCATGCTCCGGCGTAGTTCTGTCTAGTTTCATTATCCATTTCATGTATCATTTCTAAATATTCTCTAGTTTATCTTTCTCTTTCTATCCCCACACCTATGCCCCGTATTCCATTAGACTTTTTACCACTGTGTCCAATAGCCTCATTCTTAGTTCCCAGTTGTCTCTGAAGAGCTCCTCCCCTAGTCCCCTCATCAAACTCATTACCGTACTTCCTTTAGTTTCTTGATTTGTGCCTCTTCTTTCCTGTTTTCTTTTAACATGTAACCTAAGTAATCAAAGTTTTTCACTACCTCTATCTCCTTCTCTTCTCAAAAAAAACTTTCTTCCTTTCTTCTCCTTTCCTCATTTTTGAATACCATTATTTTCGACTTTTCTGTGTTTGCAAAAGGTGTTAGAATTACTATAGCAGTGTTTATTTCTATACCTTTCCTCTCTATTTTCCTTTTGAATTTCTTTAGCAACTGCTTTAACCCTGTCGCGTTGTTTGCCACCATCACTACGTCGTTCGCATATGAGATCGACCAGAATTTCTTTTTTCCTGATACTATCCTTCCTTCCTGTACTTTACTTAGTTCCTTCTCAATGTCCAACATCGTTACATTGAAAAGAGTGGGGCATAATGGGCACCCTTGTATCACCCCTTTGTATATCTCGAATCCTCGTATAATCCTTTCCTATTTCGACTTCGCTTCTGGTCCCTTTGTACAATTCTCTTACCTACTTCCTTATTCTGCTACCTATTCCTAGCTTTCTCTGCTGTCTGCAGCATCTGCTGTCCCTCTCTCTTTTCTGAAACCCATTTGTGTGTCGCCCAGTCATTCCCTTCCCTCTAATTCCTTTTACATCTTTTCTCTTATTATTTCTGCATATAGTTTATACCCCGTGTGCATGAGTGTTATCCCTCTATATTTATTTGCCTCTTCTTTCTTTCCTTTCTTGAAGAGCGGTGTTATCACTCCTGTTTTTCATTCTTTTGGGATTTTCTCCCCTTTCCATATTTTATTCAATATATCAGTTATCTCTCATACTATCTGTTCTTCTCCGTGTACCAATACCTCATTTTGTAGACCATCTGCTCCTGGTGCTTTTCCCTTCTTCATCTAACCAATTGCCTTTCTCACCTCGTATTTGGATATGTTTTCCTCGTTCTCCTGTACCTCCGTGTACTTACTCCCAACTCATCCTCTATCTTTTCTTCCAATTGCACTTTGAAGTGAGTCAACCAATCCTCTTTCTGTATTTTACTGCTGCGTCTTGTCCTCTTTTTTCTTCTCCTGCATTTTACCACTTTCCAGAATTTTCTCCCGGTTTTGTCCTCTCCTGCCTCTATTATTATCTTCCCAATTTCTTCCTCCTTCTTTCTTTCTACTAGTACTTCCCACTCTCTTTTTGCTTTGATGTACTCTTTTCTTCCTGATCCCAACTTAATCGCTTTACCCAACTTCACCTCTGCTTTCTTGAGTCTGCATTTTTCATCCCACCAGGTATTTCTCTATCTTTTCCTGCCGCCTCCCTTTCTTTTTCTGACTGCTTTTTCTAGTTTTTTTTTTTCAGTTCCGTCCATTCTATTTCCTTTTCGCCATTGCCTGATTCTTCTCGGAATTGGCCTATAGCCTTTTCATTTCATATTGCTCCTTCCATAATTATCTCTTCCGCTTCTTCCTTTCCCCAGGTTGAATTGCCCGTCTCTATTTCTATTGCGTTGTAGTCCGATTCCAGCCTGTAAACAATATTTATTTTACTCACCCCTCTTTTATCTTCTTCATTTGAGACCACATAATCTATCACTGAGCATCTCGCTCCTCCTATGTTAGTGTATTCTCCCATTTTGTTCCCTTCAGTATTTCCATTCAATATACTAAGTCCCATTTCTCTTGTTTTTTTTAAGTAGTTCTTCCCCTTCTCTGTTATTTTTTTCATCTTTCGATTCCCTGTTCTCTTCTTTATCTTATTCATCAATTCCGCCTCCTTCATATCCCGTTCTTGCGTTCATATCTCCACACCATATCAGTTTCTCGCCCCTGGCGTTCTCCGTCATCTCCTCCATCTCCTTAAAGTTTTCTTGTTTTTCATCTCTCAAGTATGTAGTACCTATTTACCATGTATTTCCCCTTCCTAGTATTCTTGCCCCTATAAATTCGTTTGTCTTTTCTTCTATTCACTAAAATTCTCTGTGTTTTTATTCCCTACCTACCTCTTTCTCCCCCTTTTTGCATTTCTAACTTTGACTTCATAACCTCCTAATTAATTTTCCCAGAATTTTCCTTCTTTATCTTCCAACCACGTTTTCTGAAGACAGATTAAGTCAAATTTTTTTTAGATATCCCCAGGTCCCCTCATCCACATTTCTTATCCCCGCTATATTCCAATTTATTATCCTTATTTTCCGTTTCTTCTCGCTTTTGTTCCTCTCCAGTGCTTTTCTTTCTCCGAAAAAACTGTTTTCTTTCCTTCCATAAATATTCTACCCCATTTATCCACAGTTTATTATACCCTATTTTGATCTCTTTTCTTTCATTTACTGCATATTCTCTCAGTTTTTTTCTTTTTTTCTCTCTTTGCAAGTTAGATCGTGGTCTATGAAGATATCTGACCCCTGTAGTCTAGCCTTCGCTCTCATGATTACGCCTTATTCTTCCTAGTTTCTACATTCCGCTGCTATTCTTCGGATTATCCTATTCTGTGACCACGTCCTCCTCAACGTAATCTCTACTTCAAGTTTTTTCTTTATCCAGTCTTCTACCGTCTTCCTATCCCATTTTTCTTCTGTCCACCCTGCTATTATAATATTGTTCTTTTTCCTATCTCTTTCTTCTTCTTCGATCCTCCATTCCATTTCTTTCATCAGTTTTCTGTCCCTATCCATTTCAATTCCCTTTCCCGTATCCTTTCTTTCCCCCGCCTGTCTCTCCCTGTTTCTGTCTTTGTCTTTCCCTTCCCTATTTTCCAAACTTTCTATCTTCCCTAATATCCCCTTGATTTCTTCTTTTCTCTCTTTTCTTTCGCGTTCGAATCTCGCCTCCCTTTCTTCTTCATCTCTCTTGCTTCCTTCTCCCGTTTCGTCATCTCCTTGCATTTTATTCTAATTCTTTTGCTTTCTTCTCCTTTTTTCTTCAGTCTTCCTTTAATTTTTTTTAGCCCTTCCTCCATTTTGCTGTTCATGTTTTCCTCTAGTCCTAGGTATTTCTGTTCTCAGTACTCAATCATCTTCTCCCTTTCTTTCTTTCCGTTATCCATTTTTATACTCATCTCCTTCACCTTTTGTAGGATCATATACATAGTGTTTTTTGACGACCCGACTATCTCTTCTCCAATTTTCGCTTTTTCTTGTGATGATCTTTTTACGTTCCCTCCTTTTGCAAACGCGTTTCTTTCTTCTACATCTTTTTCAGATCTTTCTTTCTTATTCTTTTCGGCGTGTTCGTCTGAACTTTTCTCTTTTCTTCTGAGCCCTGTGTCCTCTTTGCCTTTTAAACTGTCCTCTAATCTTCTCTGTTTCAGAGTATTCTTCCCTATTCTTCCTCCCCCTCTTCCTCCTCCCCTTCTCCCTCCTCTCGCTGTACCTTCGCTTTTTGAATTACCCGCCCCTTCTATCGAATTCTGTATACTCGATTGCAGCGTTCTAAATCCCTGTCTCTCTGTTCCTGTTCCGTATTCCGTTCCGTGAATTATTTTCTGCACCTCGATATTCGTCAGGTTCATCGTTTCTTTCTTGCTCTCTCTATATCTCTCTTACTCTCCTTCCTTACCTCTCTACCCTGAATCTTTCTATCTCACTCCTTTATTCCACTTCTTTGACCCGTTTTTTTTTCACAAATTTTTTATACGCTTCTCTGATGGACCTTTTCTCTTCCTTCTCCCGCCTACTCCCTTTTTCCTACCCTACTAATACCCTCTCTACAGCTTCCTAATCTTACACATTACTCTACACACTTCCTCTCACAATACAATTCAATATGGCACTCCTATACATGTTAATATTTAGCTCGTTCTTTGTAATTAAGTTATAACTTAAATACCAATTTTGATAATACGAGCGAGCGTGAGCGAGCTAGTCTTTTGACTAGTATTACATTATTTATCATTTCTAGGGGTTGAATCAACAGGAGCATGACTATCAGGAGTCGAGGAGTGCGCAGGTTTGCCAAGGGTAGTTACTTGGAGAAGAATAAGAAGAAGTGATGGGGAACAAGAATAGTTATTGCGAGTATTGTCCTTTATTTAATAACATATACATAGCTGAAATTTTACCTTTCTGTTGAATCGCATCATAATGTTTTAATAACTGAGATATTTTAGCAAATGATCTGTCACATACAAAGCACATATAATTATTTGAACTATCTAATTTTGCTTTGTGTTCTGAATCTTTTAATGGTTTGAAAGCACCTTCTGATATTTTTAAAACTGTTATTATTATGGACTTGAATGGGATAAGGAAACTAGACCATTGAATGATATTCATGATGTTTTTAAAGAGCTCAAGATGATTGGGGGAGATGGTGTTAGAGTAAAGTTTAATTTTAAAAGTTTAAATAAAAAGAGAATATTAGAGCGATATTTAGATGATGTTTATAATTTAGAAGATATGCATTGTCCATCACTGCATATACCAGGATTTCGACGGCCTGAAGTATGCGTATACCATCGAGAAGAATGGGTGAAAAACTGTGCATTGCAAAATGTAATAGCGATACCTACTTGGATACTTAGAGAATATTTGAATTGGATGAGTCTTGAGGGTATTGATACAGTTAATTAAATTGATTTATTGTTTGAATAAAAAAATAAAGATATTATTATAAAAAATGAGTATACATTTTTTTCATTAACCATACATCCTTTTCTTCCTTATATTATTACAGTAAATAGTGTAATGAAGTGTTATTGTGTAATTCATATGAAGTGAATATAAAAAAATGTGTTGTATAACAAAATTGTGAAAAAAGTAATAACACGTAAAAAATTCAGTGAAAATTTAGTGATTAATATTTTAATAAACATCAAGTTTGTAGTGAGACTCGGCCCACGAGCAGTAGTCTGTAATCATGAAGAAAAAATCGGGACGCGGGATTCGGGCATCGGGCCTATTATAAGCAGCCAGATGCTTATATGCCCGCGAGTTACAGACCTCAACATGGCAGGAATAATCGTTATAGATCATCGATTTTTTTTACCAAGGGGACGCGGGCTGCTAGAATTGCAGGGTGCCGCTGGACGCGAGATGTCACAGGGAAAGCAGCCGACAAGGCAGAACTGCCATACCGACCGACAGTTACCGGCGTCGGTATGATAGGAATGCCAGATCGGATGGTAGGTGGCGCAGAACCCGCATAGCCCCTACTACTCACCTTGTATATCGCACTCTATCTCACCTTGCATAACCTTATTGATCGTTAAGTGATCAATAAGTTGTTTTTAGTAAGTATGCATATAATTTACTCAATACACATCGTAGACTATACGACAACGGGACGGCAAGTAAGCATTGAAGGATAGTTTTGAAAAGTACAACCATCTTATTTTTTATAAAAGATGAAAATCCGCTTTGTGTTTAAATGATTCTTCTATATACTTAAGAGGAATTTACTTAATTTTTTTATATTTATGATTTTGTTTATTTTTTTGCACAAGATGATTTAGATTATTGTTAGAACATTCAGATTAGATGTGTGAAAATCATGAAACACAAAGCAGATTTTCACCTTGAAGTTATAGTGACATTGATTTTTCTTGGAGTAAGTAATGATTTTTGTCAGTGCTGATTTTTAACACTTGACATTTTTAAAACTAATTTCACTAAATTCATTAGCGTATATTGATAAAAATACAGGAAAACATTTGTAAACTATAAACATTTGACAATTTATGTAAGGATTGCATAACTTTTTAGAGGAGAAATTATAATTATAATACTAAGATACAGAATGGTGAGGATGAGTACAAAACTTGTAGCCAACATTTTACCTTGTAAGAGGTGTTTTTTTTAAACTAATTTTATAACTTTTTAATGAGTTTCAAATAAACTTATAAAGAAATGTTTAAAGAAAAATTCAATTTGAGTTACAGCATAGCATAGTTAAAAAAAATTTAGGTTTAATATTTGCAAAATCTACTACACCTGCACTGAAATGCTTTAGACAATTCTTTAAGCACTTTGTCTTCAAGAAGTTTTAATAACTTTATTCGTAATAAGTGCAGTTGTTTTTTATTTATTGTTAAAAAAACACATTTTAACCGTTATTATTGTTAATAATGAACAAAAAAGGATTCGAAAGCTGGAAAACCAAATTATTTGTAATAATCTGCTTGATAACAGCAATATCCAGTTGAAAAATTTTAGGGATATAATGCTAAGAGTTACTTATATGCAAAAACTGCTTTTACGCGAAAATACGTCAGATTATAATTTATGCATTTGAATATTTCAAGCAACTTTCAATCACGATGATTTTTTTGTAGGTGCAGTAGTTTTTGAGTTATTTTTAAAAAACCATGAATTCGCCGTTATTATTGTTAACAAACAGAGAAAGTATTTGCTAGGAGGAAAACCAAGTTATTTTCAATAAGCGCTATAAATAAAACCGAATCGAGTTGAAAAATCCAGGGAACCATTAAAAAAACACATAAAGGACGCTGGCGTCTGAACTAGTATATTAGTATGACTACTATTGTAACGGGGTGAGAATTCGATCAACAAATAACCCATAGAACGACTGGATCGCGTTCCCTCGATGCGGCGGAGGGTTCCTCTCCGCCCGCGAAACACCTCCGCTGCATGCAGCTGTTTCAGCTGCTTCTGTTTGCTGGGTCTACACGCCGCCCGGCGCGTGCTCGGCTGCTCAACTGCGTTAAATAAATGCTCTTAAATAACGCCAGCGGAGGCGGCGGTATTCGCAGGAAGGAACAGGGATCGGAAATAAGCGAACGAGGTTCAGAAATGACGACAATTCACGTTAAATAAAAAGACTAGGGTTATATTTGTCAGTCGCGAAATAAACGTGAAGTTACAATGATAAATTATAATACGCGAGTCGCCAACAACTTTGCGACTCGCCGCGACGCTAGAATATTCGCGCTCGCACGCGTGTATCGACGTGAAGGTCGCGCGCGCCAGATCATCCCCGCATGGGTGATATCCACTCACCAGGCACTCCCTCTCATGCACTGCGCGCCACACAAACCTTCTCTCTTTCGTCGAAGACGCTCGTAGTCCTGGACAGACCGCAAGACTCCGTAACCAGCCGCTATGTTAAGGCTGGGGTCACCTGGCTCCGTGTCACACTCACACACACCAAAATGCGTCTCGAAATCGCTGGACACAGCACATCACGAACAATACCGCGAGACCTTTTAAATCTTAGCGAAGTCGCGTGTATATTTGGCGAAGGCCGAGAGCTATCTGTCCTGTATTCGCAGGACTAGCCCGCGTGCTCGCTCGTTCTCCCTCTCTCTCTCTCTCTCGCGCCCGAATTCGCGCGTGTTTATTGTCGCGCGCGCGACTCTATGTTCTCTCGTCGCGGCGCAGCGGTACTCATACCGCTACGAGTTGGCCGCGGTGCTCAACTCGTTATACTCTATTTATATTTGCTGAATTCTGACTGGAATATTGGCTGTTCTGCCTTGGTCAGCTTAGCTGGGCTAACACTGAATGATTATCTTCCTGAAATAAGAATATTTTGGAACTACAGGCGGTTTTTTGCCAGTGTCAGCTACTAAGCATAGGCTTTAAAATTGCATGTAACTGCATAGCATATGCATATTCGACCCTTGCAGCGATAAAGAAACAGCTGCAAGCCATGAGAAAAAACTCGAGCACTCGTGCTCTGCGCAGGGTTTTTACTCGCATTAGCTGATCAATTAACCTAACCTGATAAGACATGGTGCGGCCGTTTTTTCATTCAAAATTATTACTGTTCGGTGTACAGCAATCAAGCTTCTTTACGTCTATAATACAACAGATGAGTCAACAGGACATATGATTTAAATTCTTTTATATTTGTAATATCTATGCTATGACTGACTGAAAGAAAAAAAAGAAAATCGGAAAGGCGAAGAATTAATTTTTTTCGCAAAATTAATTTTCAAACTTAATTATTTTACGAACGAGCAATTTTCTTAACAAAATAATATGGCAATTAGAAAGATCTTATGCAAATTTTTATACTCATACATAAAAATCAACAGGAGATCGAATAAAATATATACAGAATTTGTAAAACGTAAATAGGTTATTCAGCAAATTTAAAGTATTATAGGTCGCGGCGCGCTCCCGACGGCACAGTGTATAAGACTTATACTTGTCACCGGGGCGCTACCGCATGTTATTAATCAATCACATTTATAAAAAATCAATTTCAGACAAATAAAGTGATAGTGAATCTTTCCAAGAATTTTAATTTGACAAGACCGACTCCATAACAACTGTAACACATGATTCTAGTTCAGAATATAAGAATATTTCTGATTCTTCCCAAAATACAGGAAATACGATAGATAGATTTAGATGTACCTTAATAAATGATACTGATGCAAGTGTACATGAGAACACTTCTAGAAGTAACTTTGTATTGACTTTAATAAAGTAAAAGGTCCGGCAAGTTTGATATTTTCCGCAACAAAACTATAGATAGAAAAGAACTGAGATCAACCAAACAAAGTCAAGTTTATTATATTTATCAGTGGCTTACTCAACTTAAAGTCAAGTTACATGATGATCCATTAGAAACAACTCTCAAGAAACTTACTACATAACTTGCCATGCCCGTTTTGTTTTGTTTTCTGGTAAACTAAAATTTTCTTTTTATGTATTAGAACGTGATACAAACACCATAAGTATAATAAAAAGGGTATAAGTTGTTGGTTTTTATTAGTTCAAAATCTGTTATTCTGAGACTCAAGACAGTGTGATAATTTAACATTTTTATGATTTTTA